>NW_009725560.1:39547-55962 GCF_000703405.1 Apaloderma vittatum
ACTTGCTCTTCTCTTTCTGCTGCCTGTCAAAAAACGCAGCGCGACAACAGCTAACAGTTGAGCGACTGGCTTTCGAAGCCCCAAGCTGTGTTTTGACGAGATGCAGCATCGTGTAATACTCCCCAAGCCATAAGGAGCCATAAACAGCGGAAGTCAAGCTCATTTTCACTTATTAAACTATTTATCACTGCAAATTGAATTGCATTTAGAGGAAAATTCAGCAGGTCCACGTGAGAAGTCATACGATAAAGCAGGTTATGCTGTTGCTGTTTTCATTAACACGGACTGAATACAGTTACTGGCCATCCAAATGAGGTTACTGTGTAAAATATCACCCCGAGCTCCTGCAAACACAGCCACTCGTAAATATCTTGATAGCTGCTGTTTTGGCCAGCACCTCTTCCCTAACTGTTTCTTATTGCCACTAATAGCTAGTGCAGCACTAACGAATTTCCAAGCAGAGAGACTGGTATTATAAACAACGGCCGGGCATGAAGGAAGAGACGGATTAATGTTGTGTGCAATCAATCACCCGCAGCAACTTATCTGGGGAAAATGATTTCATGAGGTGAGCATTAGCAATGTGGTGAGTAAGGTCAGCTCAGAGAGACTGGCATGGGAGATGTGACTCAACAGCGAGCACCGTGTGGGTTGCTCAAAGGCTACAGGGTTGTTTTTCCTGTTGGAGGACATCTTTAGCTGCTCAGTCCCCACGCCTTGTCAAGTTCTCCCCCCTCCTTGAAAAGAAGTAAACAAAATATTTCTTGCCTTTGATGCTTAGAATGTTTGGCTCCCTCACAAATCCTCCAATGTCTGGTTGACTTATGAGGCTAGCAAGCCACTGTAAAACTTGGTATTTATAGATTTGCAGTAAGGTGGTTTACTTTACTTTTACATGCTATAAACAGCTTAATTCTTAACTGAGTATCCTACAGAAACAAAGCTCTAATAGTCACATGTCCATCCACCTTCTCCTCATCTTCCCCAAACAGCTGCTTAATACAGGAACCAATTTCACCGGTTGAGAGAGGAGTAGAGCATCTGAAAGGTAATTATGTTCCACCAGGTTTGGGGGATAAAACAGACCTCAGCAATGCAAAGACGCCCAAGTCTGCAGCTCTGAAGAGGGCAGGCAGCATTTAGCAGCCACGCAGCCATAGAAGGGACCAGAACATCTGGATGTGGTATCGCAGAAGGCACCCTGGAAGCCTCCAAATAAACCAGAAATTGCTACTGCAGATTTTTATGTCTAATTCCCCAGAATGGTGTAAAATCAGAGTTTAAATATGTGGGATATTTTCTGTGTAATGGAGTTAATATTAGTTTGGAACCATCAATTGTTCATTCAGGCCCCAAGCGAGGGTGCAGTTAGAGAGTCAAGGTTTCAGGGAAGAAGTAAACATTTCCCTGGCAGTTTGACTCAAATAATAAATGGTGGCAGCTTGAACCCCCTCCAGGAGGCTGGAACTATGGAAACTCAGAGAGACGGATTAATGGGCTGAGATACGATGCCGCCATCCAGATAACAAACAACTGCGAATAAGAGATTTGCACATCTGCGTTTCTTTTTAAACTGCCAGGCAAATGCAATTACCCCAATTGGAGTTTGGCCAGACCACAGCTACTAAGCTTCTTCAGGAAAGTGCCTGTGGATATTTAATGAGAATAGATCACCTCAGCTACCCATCCCGTCTTGATTTACAGACCCAGTGGGATCCCAGTAAAGAAAAAGCTCAGAACCACTACCTGGGGAAGGTGACTCCAGGATTTGCTTTGAACAATTCAAACAGTTTAGATCCATCACTGCCTTTAACACAAGCATTTGTCTTAAGATCATGAAATATGATTTACGCATCCCTTCTAGACCAGCGGGAGCTGCCGGCATCCCAGCTTCCCATCTAACTCAGTGCATCAGTCTGGGGCCATGGCTCCAGCTGGGGCTCCAGCCCCAAGCCAGGATCCTCCCGGCCGCACAGAGTCTGCAACAGATGGCTTCTAGTGGGACTTGTCACTTCTCCTCCCAGCTCCCCAGAGAGATGGGTGACAGCAGTCTCAGCCATAAGGTGCAAAGAGCAGCTTTTGCTCTGCACCGAAGCGTTCCCAAGAAGAGCGATCCCCCAAGGTCTCCCTCCTGTGAAGGGAAGAGGGGGGCAGAAGAAACCGCAGGTCTAAGGGCAAGATGTGGAGGAGGCTGCAAGCAAACACACCAGGCTCTCCGGTTTGCCGACAGATGAGTGTAAACACCAAAGGGCCACTCTCACGGCCTCCACACCTCCTGCTAGCCAACTCCACCCAGAGACCACCACATTACATGGCGAAAATCCAAAGAAAAAGGTTAATGCATCAACCCTGCAAGACACCCACCCTGTTAACTCTACTCTTGCTGCTGGAACTCCCATTAACAACTCCATGGTGAGGCATTAAAAGGAAATATGTCCAATTTAAACAAGCATCTGCCATTTCCATCCTCGTGTGCCTGCTAAAAGAGCTTGCTGGAGCAACCCAGATGTTGGCTGGAGTGTCCAAATCACAGATCAGAAGCAGAACCTCAATTTATTGTCCCTTTTGCTCTGTGACTAGTAACTTTCACCATTAAAGGCAGCAGAGGTTGCAGAGGGACTCCTGCCCCAGGATGGTTACACACCAGCCCCAGCTTTGACGTGCCACTGGCTGCCAGCTCCCAACTTCACTTCTTCTCCCCGCCACCCCACATGCAAAAAAATACTTATTTTCCCTTGCAAAAGCCTCAGAGATCTCTGTCGGAAAATGGACTTGCGGGACAGGATGCATCTCATCTCCTGCCAGGTGAGGATCCGGACTTGTCACCTAAGCTCAGTCTACTGTCAATTCATATGAAGATGGTGATTCATCCTATTGTAAGGCAGCTGGGCTGAGTCAGTCTCTGGATGTGGCTGTCTCTAGCAGTTATCTGCCAAGAAAAGCCCCTCTAATTAGCTTATCCTAGACATTTAATGTTTAGTCAACTGCAGCAGGAAAATCCCACTCGTATTATTTTCACCTTTGTTTTCCAGCACAGCAAGCACAGAGCCCTGTGTGGCTTCGCACACACTCTTCCAGCCAAAAAACAGCCCCATCTGTTTTGCAGCTGATCACCCATCAATATTAGTTATATTTTCAAGTTTTGCTTTAGGGCCCCGCTGTTTTGTTGGAGGTAACTGGGACCTCAAACAACTCTTGTCCTTGGAAAGTGACAGTCGATGCCTTACGGCCACTGAAGACTTTGATTTGTGCATGCAGATATTGTACCACGTTGTGCTCGCAAATACGCACACACGTCTTTATAATAAGTATTTACAGGAACAAATGAAAAAAGGCAGAACTGAGGTCCTTGCAGGAAAGGGGAAGGGATTTCCAAATAGAAAATGACACTGTCACATGGGGAAGAATCACTCGTCTTCATAATTTCCACTGCCTGTTAAGAGAGCGCCCTGGTGTCTGGGCATGCAGTAAGTGAACGATGCCTGACACAAGCTTGGCATTCACAGTCACAACTTTTCCTGTTCAAAATTACAGATGAGTCTCCTCGCACAGCCTACAACTGGTGAGAGTTCCTGGAATAACACTGAGCCTGCTCCTCATCCCCACTGGCACACACTGCGATTCATTAACAGCAACGAGCCAGATGCCCCTGCTTTACACATCCCTGCCAATTCTGCTAAGGGATACACTAAGAAGAGAGTCCAAAAATCTTGACTCCGGTGACCCTACCTTAATAATGAATCCAACAGGCAACGAGGCTTGAGTGACTGTGCTGTTTCTCCATCCTTTCCCCTCTCCTCCTTTCCCCAGGTGACCCTGTGTGCCAGCCAGTCTCATTAAATTATGGGAAATGGGCGAAAGTTTTGGGGAATGGGTATTGGGGGAAGGAAGAGATCCCAGTAAGGAAATGACCAGGACTTGACTGTGGTAGACCCCACATGGCAGCAGATGGATGGACAGGAGGACAGATGTTCTGCAGCTGGGCCAGATGGCCCACAGCTGCCATCAGGGTTGCCCAGCTGGGACCTCAAAGAGGATACTGGGAGAAGCTGGATTTTCCAGGAGCTGAGGTTTGGCTGATGTGATGGACAATCAAGAGAAGCCTGCAGGAAAGCCAGCCTCACCAGACCCTGCACTGACGAGCACCCTCTTTTCTATCAGGAAAAAAAACCACAAAAGAGAATGGGTGTCCTCACCTCTCGCTCTTCCCTGCTCTAATCCACCCACTTTCTCCAAGTTGCCCTCACCTCACAGATGAACACAACATGGCATGAGCTACCTGGCTCTGGCATTAATTCTGCCTCTGGTTAGTGGGAAAGCAGGATTTATTGTCTTGGCCCACTTGAGCCCCATCTCCTGTTTCCAGCAGTTGCCGCCATGAGAGATTTCAAGAAGAGGTCAGCATGGGTCTCCTCCTGACGTACAACGGTGCAACGCTGCCCACCGGGTGAGGAGCCCTCTCTGAGCACAGCGTAATTAGCTGCTGCCAAGAGTGGGCGATCCCAAATCAGTCAAGCACAGGAGGAACTGCAAATCATGACTGAGAAATCACATTTGCTCTTTTACTCATTCAAAATGCTGCTGTCCCTTCTTCTCCTCAACCAACGATGGAAAAAAGAGACTCGATCATTTTGGGGAATCAGTCAGGTCTGTGCCAGCAGTGCTGCCGAAAATGCTGAGATGGGGATTACTCACGCTTATCTGATATGAGGTGGGGGAGTGGGGGTGGTGAGCACACAGACAACCGTGCAAACTGCTGGGAAACACCATCCCTAAGTATTGAAACTCCAAGGCCCATCACGCTGAACCTCCAGCGTCAATAACGATGTTACCGTATCACCAGGAAGCCTCCTGGACCTCTCCCCCCGCCCCAGCACCCAAAAGAAATCAATCCATTACTGCACACACAATGAGAGCCTGCAATCCAATAACTGCTATCTAAACCCTGGTTTCACTTCCAAGCCCTGGGTTGATTATTATTGCATTAGCTACGGAGGGACGTATTGTTACCGCTCAATGAATGCTAAGCTCTACTTCAAAGGGACTGAATTTCAGCAGTAGAAGACTAGAGAAGTGCTCTGACAATTGCTTTGGGATCCTTCGAAGCAGGAATAAACCTCAAGATTTTATTGATACAGGCATTAGTAAAAATAAGCGTCAATGATTCCTCAACACAGCTCTTTTCCAGAGTATTCAAGGGAAGTAATTTAAGATATCTTTGAGAGGCAGAAATATTCAATTAACTCTTTAAACTAGCTGCCGTAGAATGATGAGAACATCACAAAAAGATCATTTAAATGAACACATTGCAGCTGAGCTCAATAAAAACATATCAAACCTTTATTCATGTGCCATTTACCCCAGCACAGGAGACGGGATGGGAGGAATGCAGGGACGTAAACGGGTTTGGACAGAGAGCGGCAAGGGAAGAGCTGCACCACTGGCACTCCCCAAAGCACACCGGATAGGTCTCGCTCCCTACCTCATTACTCCCCAAAACAGAGCTCTGTCTTTTTCTCTTCCCTCCACCCATATGTGCATCCGATGAGCTGCACCGGCATCTCCACGTTGGCCAAACCATCAGCATCAACCACCTGAAAGCGGCTGAAGGAGCGCTCTCAGTTCCCTGGGTACACAAGAGCTCTGCTCATCTCAGTTTTGGTTTGCAGGCACGTGGACATCTGAAATCCAGGTATATCATTGGCTTTTCTACCAACACGTGGAGTGGAGTCCCTTGTTACAGCTACCTTGCTGCACCAAACGCAAGAATGTGGCTACGTATCACCGTAAAAAGACACGTATTAGAGATTTTGCACTGTAAAACCTTAGAGGGAACAAGATACAGGTAGATTTTAGCTCAAAGCAAGAGATAAGGAAAAAGGGTTGAGCTTGACATTGAAATAAAACCACTCTGCCCCTCTTCTGCATTAAGATTCTGCCCGAGATAACAACAGCCTATTCCACACCAAGCATAAAACCTCTCTCTACACTTGGTACCTTCTCAACAGCTAAAAGAGGTTTCCAGCAACGGAGCAAAACAAACAAATCCCACGGCACCAAACTCATTTTCTTACTTAAGACAGAGCAACAGGAATGGAATAAAAATAAAGGTTTCCACTGCTTCTAACGGCTTGCCAAGAGGGCCGGCATCACACAAGTAATTAATATGGACAACATGAATTTTAGTTCTTTCATTTGCAAATCCAGCATCACAATTAATCTCAAGCATGGACAAAGTCCATAAATAAAGCAGATTCATGTAATAGGATTCAGAGCAATGGCAAATCAATACATAACACACTTGTATGCTAGAATAATCTATGCTTCGCATAATAATCACGGTAAC
This sequence comes from Apaloderma vittatum, assembly GCF_000703405.1. NCBI lineage: Eukaryota > Metazoa > Chordata > Aves > Trogoniformes > Trogonidae > Apaloderma > Apaloderma vittatum. The sequence continues at coordinate 45,894 of NW_009725560.1, forward strand.
CGTAATGCTGTCTATTTATATGGGGATGTATTTGAGACCAGCCCAGGCCACCTAATGAGCTCAGTGGGGCTTGTTCTCCCACGGTGGGATGCAGCCAGCACTGGAGCTGAGCAGCCCCAGCAGAAACACCCAGCAAGAAAATCAAATAAACATGTGCACAAGGTGGCTACACCCGGGAGAAGGAACCGGGGAGGACGCTGTTTAACACAGGAGGTTGGAACTCTCCATACTTCACCCGAAGAAAAGAAAAAGTGATATATTATGTGCTATCATGCCTATGTGATTAGGATAAAAAAAGGCTTCCATTGCTGAATGGCGATGCATCCCCATGGCTGGTGTGTGTTCCCAAGAATCTGATGGAAAACTGAGCAGCTCCGTGGTGCAAGGGAAGCTGGAGATGGCAGAAGCATCCCCTGTACTTTGAAAAGCCTGGTCCCCAGCCTTGGGCCACTGTGAGCTTATTGAACTAACCCTGATAACCACACGGCTTAGTCCCTCCAGGGTGAAATTAGTGAAGGAAGGGTAAGCATTTCTTACTCTGCCGAGCAGCCGCAAGCGAGGCACTGCATCAGCCTCTCTGTGCAGCCCTACTGAACAGCTGTTGAGCACCTCATGCTCAGCAGCTTTGCAAGGTGTGAAGGGAGATGATTTCCCTTAAAATCCCTCCTCAAGCCCCTCTGGTCTCGCCCTGGGAAAAGACCTTTCCTCTGTCCTCCTTTGCAGGCTCAGATGCATTTGCTGATACACTCCGATCCCAGCTCACCCCTTTTCGCTCAACCACCACCTCAAAGCCCACGTGGTGTAGGCAGAGAGTCTTCACCTGAACAAACTGGAGAAATGGAGTTAGAGCAAATTAAACTCACGGCCTCAGACTCACACTTTGCTGTCTTCTGCCTTTAACGTCCACATTTGCAAACACCTTTAGTTGGGAGGTCATGTTTCTGCTCTCCTTCTCCTTCGGGATATCTTCTCTCATGCTTGCCAAGCCAGAAAACCACTTAAATACCTGATTAACTACAAGCACATGTTTAAGTCCCACTGAGACCAAAGGGTTTTGATTAGCAGAGCACTTAATACAGGTTTTTGCTAAGTAAAACTTCTTGCCTCTGCTGTCCTCTCCACCCCAGTCCCACACAGAGAAGCGATGGCCATGACGAATGTCAGCTCACTGGAGTGAAACGCAACTCAAGCCACGAGCAGAAGAGCGTTTTGCACAAAATCAGGCAACAAGATCCCAAGAGATGTAGGCAATTTTTGCAGGCTGGGCTGGCCCAAAAAGCGCTCTGCCCTGCACAAGCCAGTGCAGTAAATTACCAGCAAACATTTCCGGTAAGTGCTGGTAGGAACCTCCTCTTTGTTTCACCACACGTCATTGCAGAAAGGCTTGAGGGTGGTGGCTGCCAGTCCTTCTCCTCTGAACCCCAAGGGCTGTCTGGGGTGTAACAGGTTGACCCACACGTGGCCAGAGAGCTTCTGCATTTGGCCAAGAAGAGAAATTCATCCCAAATTTCATTGGGGGCGCTGAACAGACACAAAAACCAAATGGCCTTTCTGCTGTGCTCCGTGCCTCTTGCCCCATTGGTAGGCTCTGGGTCCTCTAAAAGGAGGAAAGGATGCTCTCTGCACCCCCAAACCTACAGCAGCACCCCCAAGCCAGGCAAGCATGGAGAAGCAAGAGCATCCCGTCCTGCCCTTCTGGGAGCTGCCTCCTGCTCGGACAGGCAGCAGTACATCTTCTGCAGCAATAAGAGGTGTCAAAATCATCTTCCCTCATTGAAAATGGGAATATTTCAGCTTTGTTTGACAGTCAGGGCCATTAAGCAGCACTTGTTGATATTTCATTTCCCAGGGAAGACACCAGGAGCCTGCGCCAAATGAGGGACAACCTAGACAGAAAACATACCTTTGCCCAGGAAGCTTCTGTGAAGGATAATTCAGCTCGTGATGGATTTGTGGCGGCGCAATGCCCAGCAGGTGATAGCACGCTATTAGCCGACACTTGTGCGTGATAATAACCATGCCTAAGTTCAGCTCTCACTGAGCTTTATCAAATCCCTTCTGCCTCTGTTGCTGAATCACACCAGAGCTCCTGCACTTCCAGCTGATGCAATGCAAATTTCAGTCCAGGCTTTTGCTTCTTGACACTCCCAGCCTGGTCAGGAGTTCTCTTCCACCAGTGGCTTCTACCCAGCCTCCACTGTTGGGGTCTGAGACGAGAACCAAAAGGACCACCAGTAAGTACCAGTAACAAGGCAGGAGGCAGCTCTAGAAGAGGTTTACACTGGAGATCGTGATTCTCATGTGAGCTTCTATTTCACATAGTCTGCAGGGACAGCCAAAACCTCCCCTTATACAAACCTTAAAGGAGCATCAGCAAAGTACCCAGCAAGAATAACCTCTGCCTCCGTGTCCTGGGCTATTTCCCTGTATCCTCACAATGTGACACCACCGCAGGAAGCATCCCCAGCCAGAAAGAGAGGCCTGAAATGCCAGTGGTAGCAGAGTACCCTGCTAATTCCTCGTGCTTCTCTGCGTGTGGTTGAGCCTTCCTGGGAAAACTGAACTAGACCCTGTGAAATGCCGTGGCCAAGGAATATTTCCACAGGTGCTAGAACAAAGTCTTTGGCTTGAAACTCCCTCCACAGCTCTGGCACTACAAGCCAGGAACATTTATTTCCCAACTTCAAAATAGCCAACACTAATATTTTTGACCACCAGTTTCTCCTGAAGTTAACAGCAGAGAAAGAAGAACCCTAGAAGCCTTCAGAACGCAGGACCAACTTCATAATAGCGTTCTCCAGCTACAACTGCAGGGCTGAGCAATCGCTGAAACCTGATGCAAGACGATGACCCGAGCAAAAGCAAAGCCAGGATGAGCTCATTGCACAGCCCTGTTCACTGGCGAGCCGAGCTTTCCCTTCCCTGCTACGGCCCCAACCAAGATATCCACAAGCCTGGGCTGAAATTCCCCAGTTGGCCATGAAACAGCTGATTTCAATAGCAGGGCAGCACTGAGATGTGACTAATGCAGTCATCGGGCTGGTTTCCGAGCGCAGAAGAGACTGGCCCGTGGTGAACCAGACACCTACAGCCTCATGCACAAGAGATGTGGGCTGGGGCGGCGTTTAACATGTGGTAACACCAAACGAGTCTTGGGACCTTCTTCCTCACCAAGAAATGCCAGAAAATCATACTCTTTTTGCAAGACATTAAACAGGAAGGGAAAAAACCACTCTTGTTTCTTTCCGAAGATGCCACGGGCTGATCCAAAATCACCACGGACAAGTAAATAGGTTGGAAAAGCCTACTCCTGAGGGCTGGCAGGCTGACAAGCAGACTCAGTATGTGTTAGCACTTTCATTTTTTACTTTACCTTCCCTGACATGCCCGCTCAGAAAGAGATATGGAGCAACTGCTCCGAGACCCCCTCATGGCTCTGCCACCTCTGGAGACCACTGTCCCTTTCTCTTAGGACTTTCCCTGCTCCAGGTCCCCTTTCCCTTTACCCAGGGGTTGCTCAGCCTTTCAGCCTCTCCATTCCCTCTACAAAGTGAGGGGGACACAGTCTTTCCCCCATTGCGTGGGTTTTGTAGGGATGATGAAGGCACCAGGAGGTGCCCAGCTGATGCAAGAGGGGAGCCATGAGACCCCACCTGCCCTCTTCCCACGGGTCATACACCTTTGCCCTTCTTCCCTTAGAGCTCAGCCCTTGCAAAAACTTTTGGCCAAGCTGATATCACCACTAAACCAGCCCCTTTAGCCTTGCCAAGAGCTTTCTCCTGATCTTTGCTCAGCGTTGAGCATAGCCCCCCAGCACCATGCAATGAAGCCCCATGTCTCCCCATGTGCCCACCTGCCCTCTTCCCACGGGTCATACACCTTTGCCCTTCTTCCCTTAGAGCTCAGCCCTTGCAAAAACTTTTGGCCAAGCTGATATCACCACTAAACCAGCCCCTTTAGCCTTGCCAAGAGCTTTCTCCTGATCTTTGCTCAGCGTTGAGCATAGCCCCCCAGCACCATGCAATGAAGCCCCATGTCTCCCCATGTGCCGTGGTCCTGCTGCTGCTGCTCGCTCCCCCCGTATCACCACCTCTCTTCCACCTTTAGCTGCCATAACAGTAAAACAGGAGTCAGGCCAAAAAGACATCCCTCCACGTGTGCATTCACACACACACACAGAGCAGGAGCTCGTAACCCCTAGGTCCTGCTACAGAACCCATCCACAGAACCCACCTTCCCATTTCACAACTATTTTCTTTTGCTTTGTGCAACTCATTCCGTTTAATTAGCAGCACAGCCTGGAGCACCGGAGCTGCAAATCAGCCCTGCAGCATCCCGTGGACAGGTCAGTCAGAGATGAAGTGTCTGAAGATGGAGCTTGGTCAGCGCTGGGTCCCACCAGGACTTTGCACGTGATGCTCTGCAGCAAGAGGTCATTCTCATCCTTCTCGAATCAACAGACGCAGTGCCGTGAAATGACCTAAACTTGCAGGAACCACACTTTATTCCTGCCTTTGGGATTATTTCAGACTTCCATATTTTTGCTCCTGCACTGTCTCTTCCGAAGGGAGAGCACATAAGTAAACACAAGCCCTTCTAGAAAACACAGTTGATTTACACTATGCGGCAACACTAAAAGAGAATTATTTTAGAAATCATTTGCAGGAGAGGAGTTTAGCTTATTTCTCTGTGTTGGTGAATAGCAGATGATGGGCAAGAGATGAAAGCACGCCAAGGAGAGATTTCTTACCACATTTCAGGGAGTTAATCCCCTCAGAGAAGTGCCTTACATCTGTCTGAACAGGGATGGGGCAGTTCACTGGAGCCAACCCTCGCGCTGCTTCAGATGGGCTGACCCCATCACCTGCGCCGGGCTAAATTCTCCACCCTCCTTCTCGGGACAGCAACAGGGTGGGAAGAAAAACAGAAGGAAGACCAAGCAGCCCTAAGCCGTGCGTTGAGGAGCTCGGAGAGAACAGCAATGCTGTTTCTTTTTTGGGGTTCAGCCCATCCACTTCACGACCAGTGCCGTGTACTGCAAAGTCAGCTCGTGGCTACAGCAGCCAGTCCCCGTGTGGGAGCAGGGACCCGCTGTGCTGGATACTACGCACACACATTCCCACGTAAGGTTTACAGAGGTGCATACACCCTAAAATCAAGGCGAAAGAGAAGAATTGCCTCTTCTGGCATTCACCCATGGAAAGGATTGTGGATTTTCATACTCAGAAAGGAGATGTCAGAAAGCAGATGTTGTGCACGTACAGTTCAAAGACACCCTCTTTCCCCCCTGCTCAACACAAATCAGTGGAATAGCTCCGCGGTATACTTCAAGCGTGCTCGCACTACGAGTCCCAGGGATGAGGAGCTTTCCCTAATGCAAGTCCCCGTGCACCCTGATGGATGCGGTGCCAGAGTACACCCCAACTTCACACGTGGAGAAACCAAGACACAAAGGAACTCACTGAGCACAAGGGGACACCACCACCCTGCTACAAACTGCACTATCCACGACGTGTGACACACCGCCGACCCTCATTTGGGGCAGAAAGAGAAACTTCACCCACATCCACCAAGCCCTCATTTGGGCTGGAGTCTCTCCCCAGCCTGCTGTAACGTGGATGTCACCACCCCACTGTGAGTAATGTCTCAGGGACATGGCAGGAGCCCTTTGGCATCACCCACACTGGTGATGCTCAGTGGTTTTAAGGGCACTCGAGTGTTTGGTTAAGGGTTACACTTCTAACCTGAAGAAAGGATGAAAAGCAGAGCCATGAGGCTCAGCGATGGCAGCGGGCACAGCTCTGTACCTGCAGTAAACAGCTGGATGCTCTTAATTCCCCTCCAAAGCTACCGAGCGCAGCCCACTGCTCAGACCAGATGTAGAAACCGCAGCGCTCCGCCCCGCTCGCAGTAATTCCCGTTATACAGCCCAACAGGTTAGTAATGGCACACATAATAATACATCGATTTTGTCTGCTGTATGAGAGGTTGCCAGGCAGCTCGAGGAAGGGAATTGCCGAAATGAGAGTTTCCTCTTGAAACATCCTCAGAAAAATGGGGTGCTGAGGGAAATTAATTCCACTTTTTGCACGGTGCTTCAAAAGCCTCCCGACTCCCCGCCCCAAGGCTCAATCAGCGCTGCGATTTACACCACAGGCGACCTTGCCCCATCTTACAGGAATCTATCATTGAAGGAAAGTCAGTAGGTTTGGGGGATTGAGGGAAGAAATTAAGTCTTTCTCGTGTTTTATCAGGATGCTCCACCGAGGATCCACCTTGGCAGGTGCCTCCAAACCAGGGGAAAGTGAGGTACAGCAGCTAGAGAGGTGGGATCCTCCCACATCGCTCAGTCTCCTCCAAGAAACCCAACTGTGATGGAATTTGGCTCAACAAAGAGATTAGTAAATGCCTACCCTGGCTAGGGAAGAATTAGGGAATGGGTTGCTCAAGGATTCAATTCAATGACATTAAAATTCAGCTAACGCTGCTATTTAAAATAGCTTTAAACATGAAATAAATTTACTTTAAAACACTCACTTCAGACAAGCAATGTAAGGTGACGCCAACCTACGGTTATGCTTTGCTATTCAGCAGCCTGTTAGCCGAGGTAAGCAGGACACGCCGGCTGCCAAAGCCTGAAGGAAAGTCACTGCTGAAAACGCGACCTGAAAAGACTGAAGTACAAACACAGCTTTTGGGGGAGTCTGGTGCTCTCAGAAAGAAAACCCCTTCATTTCAGTTAAATCACTTGCTCCAGCTCAACACCCGACTTCAACGAGTCAATGAGGAAATCAGGGGTACAACGGAGAAATGCATCATTTCCAACCTGCAAGTAAAACTGCAACCAGAGAGGCCAAGATGGCTAATTATGGTGACCACAAGTGTAATTCATTATGTACAATTAATACTCTAGTTAATGAACCAGCTCGTTTCAAATGTAAAATGAATTCTGAGATGTTTACTTTGTCTGCCCTACATATCCAGCATACTTTTTCATTAACCGATCAAATAGCACTAAAATACTAGTTTTCTGCATTTTAAAATCTTGTTTTCAGCTCCATGTAACTGCAGTCAGAAATACAAAAAAAATTAAAAATAAAAAAATCAGTCATCTAAACCCAAAATTCACCATTTCCCATCAGAATAAAAACATACAAAATTAATCACTCAGCCAAACAGCTGCCTAAATAAACGCCCCCAGATCCAACAGGCTCCTTGCTCAGAAAAGGAAGTATCTGATTACACCAAGAAGAAGCAGCTTTTTACAACCAAACAGGAAAACATCCTTTTTCTTAGAGAACGACCAAAAAAAAAATTCTACTCAGAATTAAAAAAAAAAAAAAAAGGCTGCTTAAATCACGATTCCCTCCTTGCTGACTGTGGCTGCAGTCACTGCTGTGGACGTAGGGTCTCTCACACTCACGCCCCAAATTGCTTCACACTTTCTGCCTTCACTCAGGAAGGTCACAGCAGCCGTCAGGAGTGAGATTTCCCCCAGATCCCTCCTTCTTCCAGTGCTGGAGCAGGGAGAGCTCCCAATAGATGGCATACATGGAAATACGTGAAGGACCACCAGAATGAACCAAAGGTTTGCTCTGGTTACAAGCCCCCATGGGTCAACAGGGACTTTGAGAGAAAAGGATGGGACAGGTTTGAGTCCTGCTTTTGCAGAGATTTGTGTTTCACTACCTGGATTTCTGTGAGCTCAGGCTAGATCAAGGCCCAGGGCTTATTAAACACGAGCAAAACCTATGGTAGACACTGTACAACACATCCCTCGGGCATGGGGATCAGGGCTCTGCCCCAAGATGCTTTTCTACCTTTTGGGGTTTCTACCCCTCGGGTCCAACCTGGGGCTCTCGCCCCTACACTTGCCATCTCATGGGACCCCCAACCTCCTGCTTTCTACAGCCTACTGGGGGTGGAGGTCCCCCAAATCAGGGTCAGAGAGATGGTCCTGTGCCCCACCATGAACATCGTGTTCCGTGGGACCAGCTCTGCAGACTGGCTGGGAAGGAGGGTAGAGGTGTCTCAGCAAAACCCCTCGGTACAGCTCGGGTGAAAACAACCATTTCCCGCCACAGCCTGCGAAAGGCTGAGGGCACGCCTGCTCTCCTTCCTCAGCAGATTTTGTGTTCCCCTGCTGGGATTTAATTGTCGTGCCAAAAAGATCTGCCTGGCCTTGGGGAGGATGGGGGCGAAGGAACAGCTCTGCAGAACGAGACAGTAAGACAGTAATTAATCGCTCGCCAGCTCCCAGCCATCCCCCGAGCAGGCTCAGTTTAAGCATCCCCAGAGACAGAGGAAGAGCCAGCTCTGGAAGCGTCCCTCAAGCAGGACAGGGACTCCCTGGCACACTTCTCCCCAAGCCCCGTGCCCGTCGTTCACTCCAGCATGGGGAACAGGCTCTGCCTCTGCACAAAGAGGATTGCTGCCTGCGACCGATGAATAGACAAGGACCACTTAATGTCATGTTTTCTGAGCTCATCGTGCTTAGGAAGGGACAAGACAGCGCTCGCTCGCCTTGGAATGTGTTGCATGGAGGTCCCATCCCCGGTGGGTGCCACGGGGTACCCCTGGCTGGGTGAAGGCAGGTACCTCACTTTTTCTAATCTGGCATACTTGTGCTTTTCCCATTCATTTTCTGTAACTAAACATAAAGCAAGGAGCAGAGAAACCCAGCGCACAGGTCTCCACCCACACCCATCCCCTGCACTTGAAGGTCCTGCTCGGAGCACAGGCTGGTTGGTTGCGCTCTCCTTTAATTAATTACCATTCATTTCAGCTTAATTACTATCAGAAGTTTAGGGACGGTGCCTCGGAAGCAATCTCTTGTGCAACACAAGAGTGCAATCCTCTGTCCCCCGTGAGCACACACCCATTGCAAAACCTCATGGGGCTGAGCAGCCGTCACGGGGCCAGCGGGAAGCAGGAGCTGGTTCTGCAGCGGAGCAGCCCTGGAAATGCTGCTGCTGTTTCCCAGAAACCAACCCCAAAAGCAAAGGGGACATTAAAGGTCTGAAAGCAGCAGCCCAACGCACGGCCTGTGGTGGACCTGGCATTGCTGGGTTAATGGTTGGACTCAATTGCCTTAAAGGTCTTTTCCAACCAGAATGATTCTATGATAGCAGACCTCAAGGAAACCCTCCATGGGCCAAGAAGGACGCACGGACAGTTTGAACCTGCACAAACCCCAGAATCACCTCATAAAGAAATTCCTCCACCAATATCAAACCTGAGCCCTGCTCTGTAATAGCTAGAGCCAGGCCTCTAGGAATCATAGAATCAGCTTTTGTCTGGAACTTGAAGAAGAAGTTAAATGCTTAAAAATAAAACCCCCAAGTTTAATTAAAAAAAAATAATAATGTAGCTCTTTGTACAAGAATGAAATTAATATATAAGCATCTCCCTTACCTAAGAGGTGGTGATGGTCACCAACCCCCTGCAACACACGGAATATTATCATTCATCTAAAACCATCAAGAAGCTACAATATACTGAATTTCAAGCGCATCGCCCCATAGCCCTGTCCCCTGGGACCACCTGCACATCCCAGCATACAGCACAGGTCCCAGCACCAGGGTGTGCAGGGAGGTCACGTCCATGTGCTGGCAAGAGAGAGAAGACAACCCCAGACACAAGGGTTTTACAGTTTGAAGCAAGATTAAAAGGAAAAGTGAAAAAAAAAGGGGGGGAAAAAAAGGGGAAAAAGTGCATGCCAGCCTGTCCGAGGGCCAGAGACCTGAGCTGCCTGCCTTTCTCATCAGATGTGAAAGCAGCAGCCGCCTGGGGGGCAAGACACGTTCCTGCTCTTACATAAACAGATAAAAGTGCTGAATAGGGGCTGGCTTGCCAACTGGAACCATTAACCTCTCGCAGCTTGGAGATGCTCCAGAGAAGGCACAGGCAGCACCTCCTTCTCCTCCTCCATCCGGGAGCATCCCGGTGCCACCGCCCCAGCCCAGCCCAGCTGTACGAAACCAAAGTCCGACCCAGCAGTTTCATCTCTGACCCTTTCAGACGAGGCAGCGCTGTACTGCATCACCTCCCCCACCCTGAGCTACGGCAT
>NW_009725560.1:55989-62535 GCF_000703405.1 Apaloderma vittatum
CCCCCAAAGCCCAGCCGTGCTTCCAGAAACGGTGGGCTGGGGACCCCAGAAAGCTGGTCATGGAAGGAGCTCACCCAGGCGATGCAACTGTATATATGAACACGAATCTTGCTCCTGCTCAGGCTCTCTCACTGCTGTCCCTGCAGCAAGCAGGGCCTCCCCAGGCGCATTGCGCGTGCTGTATTAATGCATCCACCAGCAAAACTGATTTCTTATGCGTGTGATTCCCCCATCCCAGGAGGGACATCCCTGCTAGCAGAGAAAACCCCCTCTGCTTCATGCCAGGGCGAGCGTCACGGCTGCACGGCAGAGTTCCAGAGACCGAGCCCACGCCACCAAGCACCAACCGCCTCTGCCTTCCCTTCCTCCCCCTCCCTGCATCACAGCATCCCCCAAAGACATGTTTTCCCTAGGAGGAGCAGCAGCAGCCACCTTCCAGGGAGTTAATTAACAGCAGGCTGCTCAGATGCCAAGCAGACACCAGGACACATCCACCTGCAAATCCTATGGAGGAAGGAAAAAGAGTAGAAGGAGGCAGGATGGGAAGCAAGTGGAGCAAGAACGCTGCAAGAGAGCAGCTCGCAGCTGGGTGGGGTTAGGGAGCACGCGAGGAGACCAGAGACCCCATCTAGGGCAGAAGATACCCCAGATGTGGTCATTTGCTGACAACACCTCCAGCAGCCTAAGCGTTAAAAATACTTGTGGGGAGAGCTGGTGGTTTCATCAGTGACCCAAACCAGAGGAAACGGTGCTAATCCCAAAGCCTCCTCATCGAGCTCACAAGCTGGGTTACCCAACTTCCAGGGTGCCGCAGGCAGAGCCCTCAGCCCCCCCCACCACTCCCCGGGGACTCCCGCTCACGAAAAATACCCCCAGCCCGGTGCTGCAAAACCTTCATCCCTGCCCTCCCGTGGCAGCTCTAAGGCTGTGAGGGGCTGAGAAACTCCAGCCTCCATCACCTCTGATGCATCGGCTGGTCTTAGTGCTCAGAAGGAGGGACCAGGCATTCATTCACGTGGCAGAAACAATGCTGAAGGTCCTCCAGCATCCCAGGGAGCACGGGATGGTCTCCAAAGGAGCACGGGATGGTCTCCAAGGGGATGATGCTCCAGGGCCAGCCTGTGTGGGGCTGAGAGCAAGCACAATCCAACTATGAAGCACCTGTGAGCCACGGCTGAGGGGCATCCTATCACCTGGACAGCAGCTCTCCCCACGGTCTGCTCTAGATGTCCACGCACACATCAAACCACGCGGCTGAGGAGGAACGTTGGAGCAGTTTTTGCACCGGCAGGGCTGAAGCGTGTGCGCTGAGGCTGGTGTGAAGCCAAGGGCCAGCATCCTTCAGTGAGAAAATTTGAATCCAAGACAAGGCGGCACTGAAAAACATCCCCTTCATCCTGACAAGCTGCCAGAGACACCGCAGTCAATGAGGATCGGCTACACAACAGCATCGCTGCCTCTGAAGTCTACTCTGGGGAAATAAATAGCCCCAGAAGCACTCCTGGCCGTCAGCGTGTGTAGCTGCACACTGTGTGGGACGAAGAGCGTAGCATGCACAGACCAGTCCAACATGGGGCCATGAGCTTCTACCGAGCACACAAAATTACAGCAAGGGGCCAAACTGCATCTCCCCAGGTGGCTGCTTTGCAAGCCTGGCCAGGTTTAACGCCGCCCAGCTGGCCTGAGCTCAGGCAAACCTTCCCCTCCCCATCACAGCATCTCTGAGCACTGACGAGACGCTGGAGCTGCCATCTAGGGAAGGTTTGGAAACATCATCTCCATTTCCCTCTTTGAGAGCCCCAGGAGCAGCGTGCTTACCTTCCCCCAGGAAGGCTGACAGACTGTTGCTCCCTCACGGGCTGTCGCAGCATTGGCCACATCTTGTCCCAGTCACTAAACCCTCCCCAAGAGCTCCTGTCTTCCCAGAACATGCAAAATCCTGAACGCTGAAGGAACTGAGAGAAGTAAACAGGGACAGGTGAGATATAAATCACCGGGATAACTGGGATAACCAGCCTTCCATCTGCATCAGCTGCCATTTAATGCACTTACCGAAGCGAATTGAGCAGAAGGGCTGCACCACAGAACTACATTTTAATTTCACCATGCAACCCTTTGCTCTGGTGGGGCAGGGAGAAGGCCACAGGAGCGTAAAGTGAACGCTCTATGTTAGCCATTTTTTAACTTATTTTTTTACTAATCTCCCTGGCCAAGCCCCCCTCTTAGGATGAAGATATTAATCATTTAAATAATACAGCATCCCTGTGCCACGCAGTCCCCACGGCACCAGGCAGCTGCTCAGAAGCAGGAGGCGTTTCATCACAGACCCAGTGGGACAGACGCAGGGACGTGTCCCCCCACATGCTGGCTGCAAAACCCCAGGGTCAGCCTCGGCAGGGACCCAGGGACGCCTACACCCACGGCAGGTGATGCCCAGAGCTGGCAGATACCTTCTCCTCCCCAGTCTCACCAGCCCAGCTCCACTAGAGCAGCAGCAACAACCCAGCAAAAACTCCACGTCGAGCCATAACCAATGGCAAATTCTTCGAGTGAAACGTAATGTGCTGGGAAGCACTTCACCATTTCACTTGGGAAACCGATCCGTTTGGCAGCAGAGAGGAGGAAAACATGCTTTGTTTTACAAATCCTCTTCCCAGCAGGAGAGACACTCCCAGAATTTAATATACTGAAAGTGCTTGGCTGCTTTAACCACTGAAACTCAAGAGTGCATAAAAGGAAAAAACCAAGAAAAAAAGTGATATACTATATAATATTAAAGCCTACCCAATTCCGCAACTGGTGATATCAGGCACAACAGTTCGTGGGCACAGAGAAGCTGCAATTCTCCTATCTGTGATAGCCAGCATTGATGGGGTGCAGGGTCTGAGACCACGGTCCCACGTTTCTCCAAGTACTGGCCACCCTTAACTAATTCAGTTTGCCCCCTGTTTTAGGGTGAGGCCCTGCAGCAGGTCCTGGCGGGAAAGCAGAGACGATGCTGATGGCTAAATCGCTTTATAGCAAAGAAACTGGATTCAAAAGTTATTCAGTGCAAGGACTACTCCCATGAAAGGCATCTGGCTCCATCCAGGTGAGCAGCCAAGCCTCCTGCAACCCCAAACTCTGGCCTCAGTAAAACGTTCAGCATTTCAGTGTATTTCTACTCGCCCTCCAATGCATTTAACGGCCAAAAGCATCCTGCGCCAGGAAAACACCCCTGATCCCAAGAGAGCAGCAAAGGACACTTTTTTCAGAGGGGACTTCAACTCTGCAAAGTCAGGTTTGGGCTCCAGGCAGTCAACAGGGTTACCAGAACAGAAGGGAAGAGCAACCGGTATCTCTAGCTAAAGAACCTGTCGTGAAACGAGGCTGTGCCAAAGGAGCACGTACCCTTTCCAGTGGCTGCTGCCAGCTCCTGCACGCAGCAATAACAGAAGCATTATTCTGAGGGCAGGCAGCGGGATCGAGCTGCCTTTGCACCGGAGAGCGTTTCTGACCTCTTGCAGGAGCAGGCTCGAGGCAAAGAAGTCTGTCTGCTCTTCACTGGTTTTATCCTTTTCCTAAGCGCTTCGTATCGTTGTGCTTTTGTAGTTGTTTGCAACCTTCCAAGCATTCTTGGAAACACTAATTAATCCTCAAGAGAGACTGTAAAGAACACAGCATCGCTCCCACCACGGGGAAGAGGAGCATGGTGGATAAATGCGCTGAAATGCTCAAGGCCATGATGGACACCAGTGGCAGAGATGGGGCTGGAAGGGCAGGACCTGCCTGTGCTCCAGCACGATCATCAAAATATGTTTTTTGCTGCCCTGCTATTTGGCTACTTATCAAACATAGCTTTTGTGGGAGCCCTGGACAAAGTGCCCCCAGACCTTGTCTTGCAGCGGGTGGGTCAGGAAGGACATTATGTCAAAGAATGCTGAAAAGTTGGTCAGCTTGAGGTCTGGCACCATGCTCATCCTGCTTGGGAAAAAAAAAAAAAAAAAAGAGCACCTTGAAATGTTGGGATGTTGTCATCCACCCCCTCACTCGCACACTGTGCTGGCTCCACAGCTTGGTGAAGTCAGTGGAAAGGTTTCCAGTGACCTAAATGGCTGGGATTTTTGACAAAATATAAAGCCTAAATGAAATGGAGAGCTGGGCGCCAGGTCACTAGGCTTACTCAAAACCCCCGGTTTTGCAGCAGCAGTGTCGTACGTCACGTTAGCAACTACACGGACCAACCAACCCCTGCAGTGGACGCCACATAAACAGCTCATGGAAAAAGGTCTCCACCTCACTGGGCTCACCCGCCCATCCCTCTCTGCAGGGGGAAGCTCATCCTTCCCCCCAAATCCTCATTTTCAGGCTGGGATGTGGCAGGAGCTCAGCTCTCCAGGACTCCCTCCATCTCACAGCCCTAGCTCCTCAGCAACAATCCGAGCATTCCTTGTGGCCACTAAATCACCCGTAAAACGCCACCTCCCAAAAGCCAGCACGTGGAACACCACAGCAACTGGGATTTGTTCAGCGGGGCATCCCACATTTGCTACCCAGAGGCAAGGAATAATACTGTCTCATTAAAAATGTGCTTCGAGTCTATTATAGTATCTAGGACAAAGTGTTCCCTATTTTGACACTCTAAGATATATTTTATCAGAGCAAGCTCTTCAGAAACACTCACTCACAAAGACTTATCTGCCTGTAACAGGTTCCTCACTTCCCTCAGCTTTTTAAAATTAATTTCTAGCTTTTTTTCCCCCTTAGTGAGAGAACGGGATGCCCCCACGGTCAAATTTGTCATTAGGGCAGCTGCTGTGACACATCCCAGCTTCCTCACACTCCACAGGGCAGACCCATGGAGAGGGAGGATGGTTCAGAGCACCACCGAGAATTATCTGAAGCCAGGGAGAACTGGGGAGTCACTCACAGTACTTCACAAGCACCAGTATTATTATTTTTTTTGAGGGGGGGGTGTTGCTATAAACAGCTTCTAAAATTAGCACCCGCCTTCCTGCCAGCTCCAGTGGGCTGCTGGTGCAACGATAAAGCTTTGGCACGGCTCAGAGCTGCAATATTTGGGAACAGATCTGCTGCCCAACTCACGGCCACTTCCGCCCCATGGAGTTTTCCCGGCCCCATGTTCGATTCACAGATCCCACATGGACACGTCATTGTCCCAGAGAGCTGGACTTCCAACACGTTCATCTCAGAAAAAAGCACCTACTTACGAGAGTAAGTCACAAGAGCTTTCTATAAAGGAATGTGGATACATACGACATGTTCAGATTTCTCAGTTGGACTGCTCCAAAGATAGTCCTAAGTCACATAAACCAGCTGGGCAGAGGGGCCCTGGCTGACGGGGTCAATGGCCACGAGCCTCTGGGTGGGCTGAAGGTGTCAGGGACATGGCCCAAACAACATCCATCCACTCTCTAAAAAGTTAACAGGATCAGAATATGGGACCGGAGGGGCCATGCAAAAAGCAAAACCCAAACACAAAAGCCAAGAAGAAAACCGTCAGCCTCCGGACCAGCTATGTTTTCACACGAACAGACTGACACTGAGCACATCTACGGGGCAAGAAAGCAGGTTCTCATGCCCAGCGAGGATCCGAGCAACTTTTCCCCAGGTGGTAGAACTGGTTGCGCTGAACAGCTGGGTGCCTTGCAGGCTCCTTGGGAGTCAAACCAAGCTTGAAGACGGGTCTGTTTTCAGTTTGCATGGAAAACTTGCTGTTTTTCCAAGCCCTGTGTACTCTAGAGCCTTGAAAATACCCAGGACTTCAGTCTTTTTACCACCATCTATCAGCAGAAAAGGTTAAATGCAGATTTGCTAGGTACAGAGCAGTTCTTCTCAGCTGCTTTTCTGTTTGCTCACAGCAGCTTTTCTGTGGTGTTGCTTCTCAGCTAATGCCCAGCTCAAACAGATTTTCAAGGGGAAAGGTCTTGGGCTCCATACGCTTAATTCCCCATTCCCACACGGTGTCTCGCACACTCATTTCTACAAGCCCCAGTCAACGCCAGCAAAACTCCACCAAGTGATTGTGTGTCAAAAAGAACAAGATAAAAAGCAAAGCTGCCAACTCCCGGTATTTCTGATCCGGGAAGAAAAGAGCTGACTCTCAAAAGCTGCCAGCTCTGATTGCTTCAGCGCTTTTACAGATCTGCTTTAAACACTAAACTTTTTGAAAGTTGAGTGGGAACCTCCTTGAGTGGGCTGTGCATACTGCAAACCCCAGAGCTATCAGTGCAAGCAATGAAGGGAAAGAAAAAAAACACCCGGCGGGGTTCCTTGCTGCAGACAATGCAAAGCACCTCCCTGGGGTTATTTTCCCATCTCCAGCACCATGACCACCCTGCAGCTCCTCAGCCACTTCCCAAAAATTCCTCCATGCAAGTCAGACTTGTAAGAAAACGGACCGTGCCCCCCTCTTGACTAGCAGGCTTTCAAAACCGGGATGTGTTTTGCTCCTAGACTGCCTTTTCCCCTTCCCAAGCAGGCAACCCCCCTCTCCCCCAGGAGGAACCTGCCCACGCTCACCTGCCGCAGGTGCCTCAGCAGCTC
>NW_009725561.1:0-3752 GCF_000703405.1 Apaloderma vittatum
TACTTGAAAATGCATAAATTCCTCACTAATTATATCTTTAAAAAACATTTAATATAAATTCAGATTTCACTTCATCATACTAATAAGCTACAAACAATTGTCCTTCGACCCAAAGCTTACATCCCCTGGCAATTTCCTTTCTACTTAGCACATCATGGTATCTCTAGATGACATTTTTAAAGTATGACATATTTAATAATTTGGTCTTTTAGAAGAAAATGAAATAGAGAGTATTGTTCCAGGGAGTTAAAATTATCAGGATTATGCTGCCTGTGAGGAGTTTAATGAAACAGGAACAGAAGCATCAAAGTGACTTTTGAATGCAGAATTTTGTGATAAATATGTTAAGTTCTTTTTGTTTCCATTCCAACTTTTTGCTTATAAAAATATTGTGCCAATATAAAAAAAAGATAGACATTGGAATTGCCTACTCAGTAACAGTGACAAACTTGCAAGTGCTTTGACCTATTCTAATATGTTAGCAGAATTGAAAGAAATTCTTTTATTAGTTGTAAATATCTTTAGGAAATATGTAAAATTTATCTGTTTTTTTTTTTAATAAATACTGGAAATAACTTTGAAGTCTAAAAGGAAGGTGTTAATGGCAGGCAAAAATCCAAGTTTCTTTTCTCCTTCAATCTGCATCTAATTTCTTCCCTCCCTCCTGTTATCTGAAGACACTTAAGTAACCCCCACTATTGCAGAATTTCAGCAGCTCATAGTCTTCCATGTATTTACTTTCCCAATACACAATAGTCAATCATCAAAAAGAATTATACTCTACTGAATCCACATAAGCAGTACGGAAAACTTAAAGTATTTGTTTTAAACCTTCACAGTACAGAAGAAGTGATCAGAATGCAGCTCTCCAGCTACCTTCTAGCTAAATCATGCACTATGTTAATCTTGCTCTTTTTATGCCCACAAATTACACATTCTGTGGTACACATCAACATATTTTCTAAAGGTATCGTGAAGTGTGCTTCCTCTGAGTGCTAGTCTGTAATGTAAGGGCACACTCCACTGGAAGAATGACAAAAAGAGTTGAAACACTTTAAATCAACGTTTCAGAGACTAAGAACACAAAATGGAGCAGAATAACGTAAACTCTAAGTTAGATGGGAGAAAAGGGCTGGAAATCGGTCTGTAGAAATTTTATCCAGGTCTGTCTAAAATTTGCAGTCAAAAGAAGGGAATCTTTCTGCTGCCATCTTTATCTTCTGTATCAGTTCCTTCAGCTTTGTATGATCGAGTTTAACCAGCTGTAGCACCATGGTACCTGTATCATATCCTCCCAATGGAAATAGTCAAATGATTATAATTCATCAAACAATTAAGTACTTTGTTGAACTGGGACTTAAATAGAGGAACCAGAAAACAGCTGAAGGCAAAAATAGAGCCTATACATTTTAATCCTCTCTTTCTCCCCATGAATACTTCACAAGACATAACCCGTTGTTTTGGAAAAAAAAAGCATTTTAAGCATGGTTTTTCCCATAATCTGTATCTCACATTTGGCAGCCTATGTAACTTTGATAATGGAAAATAAATTAATGCACACAGAATACCAAAATGTTAATTATGCTTTTCATTGGCTTCAGCTATAAATCCATGTTTTGTAATGGATTTAGGCATATGGAACTACAGCCCAGAGGCTGAAATAACAGCTTGGTTTTTGCAGGGCTTACAGATCATAGAAAGCATGTCCATGTGTCTTCAAAATGACCTTTTGATGGGAAGAGAAAGAGTGGAACTCATAGATGCTCAGTGAATGCATACTGCACACTCGATTATCATTACTAGAGGAACTGGTCTGGGCAAGAATATATTAGCAGATAAAGTTAATTATTTAAGAAAGAACAACAGAATAAATTTGCGTGTAGATGTTACATATGGAACGCAATAGTACCGAATCTATGTAATGCAGTACCTGAAGCAATCACGTTTATTTTATGGACATGCAAAACTGATGAACGAGAAGGTGACTTTTTACTGCAGATACACTTCAGGCATTAATTCATTAACAATACAAAATTGAATAACAAATACTTGAAATAACCTGTGCTTCTCGTATATGTCTCTAATAGGGATAAAAAAGGGGAAGTCTCATGTGAAATAAAGTTCTTAAGTAAAATTAACAGTATCTTCAGTGAATTGGCAGAGATATATTGTCAGAAATAATCACATGGATTTGTAAGACACATTTACTAATGAACTCATACACATTAGGAACAAAAAATACCTTTTCTCATCTGTTGCATGCTACAAAGCAAGAAAGACAGCATAAGGAAACTTTATGACTTGGACTATATCTGGTTTTAAAGATAAGTTATCTATAGCACTTGCTTTGAGATAAGTGGAGTTTGAATTACTTTGTGATATGCACAGGACAACACAGCTGTTAAAGGCATATACAAGAGTTTCTATTTCTTGCTCTGTGAGTCTGACTTCTGAGTGGTGAGCTTCCTGGAGAGCTTCCTCCTAATGATATCTTAGTGCAAGCTGAAAAACCTGCAGAACTCTACAAGGTGAAAAAAAAAATCTCTGATAATTCATACAACTCTACCTTCCTTTTGATTATTTCATTCCAGACAGAAAGTATTTCTATCTGAAACCAAAGACGTTTATTGAAACCTGTTTTTTTTTGACTGAAACCTCTCTCTAGGAGGCTTAGTTGTCATCTCTCCACTGAGACAGAAGTGGCCTGCAAGGTGAATATATATTTTTCTTAACCCTTTGAGGAACTCAAACTCTTTCAGCCAGTGATTTTTCAGATCTGGATGCATTCTTCAGTCCTGTACCAACCTCCTGTGAGCACAAAACCCCGAACTACACGTTCACTTCCAGGGGAGAGAAACATGGACATGTGGGCAAAAGATGAGCCATAGAAAATCAGCAGTCCATCCTGTGCCCAGGCAGAATGGCTGAAGGAGTAGTGTCAGAATGGGCCACTGTGACAGTCTCCAGTCACCGACATGCATGACTGTGACTGAAAACTCATATTTTCCTCTTCTTTGTGTGTGTGGGCCTTACGCATGTGTCATGCATTTAGGTTAGAGTCTAACTCCTCAGAGGATAGATTATGTCCCAGAAGTCAGGTAACAGGGAAATCACATGCACTGTACTCAATGTCTTCTCATCTTTCCCTGGACTTCTTGCCCTTAAGAATAAACACTGTGATTAAGAATAAATAACAAATAAGTGAATAAGAAAAGACTTTGATCTCTTGCTTTACCATCAGCCTGCCCCTGAGGGCTGTTCCCGCCTGAAACATGAGCTCCCTGCCAGTGAAGCTTGAGATGAGCACACCAAAGTAGCTTTAGGCTTGCCAGGGCTGCTGCACTGATCTGTATGATCTGTGTAGGCAGATCGCAAAGCTTTGCTTGTACCATACGTGCAAACACAGCAGCGTGCTTGAGGGCGTAGGTTTGTAATTCTAAGTTTCAGTCAGAATAGAATATTTCCCATTTCTTAATGTTTTTTGTGAAACAAACGTATTAACTATGAGAGAATTTCATTTGGGAGCATGGTTACTTGTAGCACATATAACTAAATTATTTCTTATCTTAGGTATTAAGAGCCAACTATTGTATTATTTATTCATCATCTTAATGCATTCTCATAGGGCACAGAAAGACTGAAATTCGTGTACACTGGAGTACTGATTTAAAATCTCTAGGAACCTGTATTCATGGGACTTGCCCCAAAGTTAATGAAAGACAGACAATGAGAGAGCTGAGATTTCAGTCCTA
>NW_009725562.1:0-2218 GCF_000703405.1 Apaloderma vittatum
GACTGGGTTTTAGCTAAACCCAGGACAATGGTAAAGACTGGTGAGGCAGGCTGTCCTTCTGCAGCCCAGGGAGGTTAATGCGGAGCAGATGTCCACCTGCAGCCCATGGAAGACCTCACAACAGCGCAGGTGGGTGCCTGAAGGAGGATGTGACCCCATGGAGAGCCCACACTGGAACAGGCTTCTGGCAGAATCTGTGCAGCTGTAGAGAGAGGAGCCGTCACCATGGCAGGTTTGCTGGCAAGACTTGTGACCGCACAGGAGACTCACACTGGAGCAGTCTGCTGCTGAAGGACTGCACCCCATGCAAGGGACGCCCACTGGAGCAGTTTGTGGAGAACTGCAGCCTGTGGGAAGGACTCAGTGGGACAGATTTATTGAGAGCTGTCCCCTATGGGAAGGACTCCACACTGGAGCAGGGGAAGAGTGTGAGAGGTCCTCCCTCTGAGGAGGAAGGAGCAGCAGAGATAGTGTGTGATGAACTGACCACAGCCCCCATTCCCTGTCCCCTGTGCTGCTGCATGGAGAGGAAGTAGAGAAAATCGAGAGTAATGTTAAACGTGGGAAGGAGGGAGGGGTCGGGTGAAGGTGTTCTAAGATTTGTTTTCATTTTCTAATTACCCTAGTCTGATGTGGTTCGTAATAAATTAATTTGCTCTAGTTGAGTCTATTTTGCCCGTAACAGTAATTGCTGAGTGATCTCCCTGTCCTTATCACAACCCACGAGCCTCTTGTAACATTTTCTTTCCCCTTTCAGAGCAGCTTTAGTGGGCACCTGACATCCAGCCTAGGATGCATACCTTTGATTTCTTTGTTGGTGAAGTATTATCCGGGGAAGAGTAAACTTCTGATCCTCTGTGAAGCATGTGGTCTTTACATAAACTTGTAAAAACATTCCTTCCTCCCTTCACTTTTGCCAAATATTGGTACCAGACAGAACCCGTATAAATACTGCGGACAGGACTTGTGTTACCAAACATAAGCTTCTCGAGGTAGTACACAAGCTTGTCACCATGTGCAGAGATAGAGAAGACAGAATGGCCTCTGAAGATGCCTCTATCCCGCTTCAGGCTAATAACATGAAAACAGCCTAAAGTGACTATTAGAGTCATCCAGAATAAATAAGGTGAATCCTATTTTAGGTTTCTGGCTATGATGATCTGTTTTTAAAAGGGCATAGAATCCTTCTGCTTTTCAGCTTAATCAGATGCCAGAGTACTCTGAGAGCATTTAATTTAAAAGTCAAAGAAGGGAGGAGTTCTCTGAAGAGCTAGCACTGAAAAGCAGAGACAACTCCTTTGCATTTTATTTGCTTGTAAGAGCAGTACATGTAATAATACAATACATGTAATAATAGTACAAGATGGCATGCATTAACTATAAAAGGAAATTTTGCATTGTATCAGCGTAACAATGAGAGAGGGAAGCCAGCAAAATGTCTAAGGATTTGATTTACTGGGGGAAAGATTGCACATGTGGTTCAATTATGTGGGATACCAAGATTGATTAAGAGAAACATGTCTAGACCAGTAAAAGCTGGAAGGCTTGCTTCAGGGGGGAAGGATTACATTTCCTGCACCTTAATATGAGTCAGACACTAAATGAAACAAATTTAATCATGGAATCATAGAATGTCTTAGGTTGGAAGGGACTTCAGAGGTCATCTAATCCAACCTCCCTGCCATGGGCAGGGATACCGTTAACTAGACCAGGTTACTGAAGGCCTCATCCAACCTGGCCTTGAACATCTCCAGGGAGGGGGCATCCTCAACCTCTCTGGGCAATTTATTCCAGAGTCTTGTCACCCTTGTACTGAAGAATTTGTTTCTAAGATCTGATCTAAATCTATTCTCCTTCAATTTAAATCCATTTCCCCATATCCTATGGCTGGACACTTGTAAAAAGTCCCTCTCCAGCCTTCCTGTAGATTTACAGAATAACAGAATGTCAGGGATTGGAAAGGACCTCAAAAGATCATCTAGTCCAACCCCCCTGCCAGAGCAGGATCACCTATAGTAGGTCACACAGGAACGCATCCAGGCGGGTTTTGAATGTCTCCAGAGAAGGAGACTGCACAACCTCCCTAAGCAGCCTGTGCCAGTGCTCTGTCACCCTCACAGGGAAAAAGTTTTTCCTAATATTTTTATGGAACCTCCTACGTTCCAGCTTGTACCCATTGCCCCTTGTCCTGTCATTGGACATCACCAAAAAGAGCCTG
>NW_009725562.1:2404-3032 GCF_000703405.1 Apaloderma vittatum
CCCAGAACTGGACACAATATTCCAGATGTGGCCTCACCAGGGCAGAGTAGAGGGGCAGGAGGACCTCTCACGACCTACTAGCTACTCCCTTTCTAATACACTCCAGGATGCCATTGGCCTTCTTGGCCGTGAGGGCCCATTGCTGACTCATGGTCATCCTGCTGTCCACCAGGACCCCCAGGTCTTTTTCCCATACGCTGCTCTCCAACAGGTCCGTCCCCAATCCGTACTGTTATATGGGGTTGTTTATTCCCAAATGCAAGACCCTACACTTGCCCTTGTGTTTCATAAAATTTCTCCCCACCCAACTCCCCAGCCTGTCTAGGTCTCACTGAATGACAGCACAGCCTTCTGGTGTGTCAACCACTCCTCCCAGTTTAGTGTCATCTGCAGACTTACTGACAGTGCTCTCTAATCCCTTGTCGAGGTCAGTGATGAATATGTTGAACAACACCGGCCCCAGTACTGCCTGCTGAAGGACTTGAGTAGACACGGGTCTCCAGCCAGACTCTGCCCCATTGACCACAACTCTCTGACTTCTTCCCTTCAACCAGTTAACAGCCCACCTCACTCCTCAGACTTCCTCAGTTCAGCTCTGAGGATGCTGTGGGAAACAGTGTCAAATGCT
>NW_009725563.1:0-89961 GCF_000703405.1 Apaloderma vittatum
CACCAAAAGCCGGCTGAGCCAACCCAATACAGCTTGGATCGCAACAACCCCAGGCACTGCTACAGGCTTGAGCCAACGTGACTAGGGAAGCGATCATCACCCTGTACTTGGCACGGTGAGGCTGCACTTCAAATCTTGTGTTCAGTTTTGGGCCCCTTGCTGCAAGAATGCCATTGAGGTGCTGGTGTGTGCCCAGAGAAGGGCAACGAAGCCAGCGAAGGGTCTAGAGAGTAAGTCCTATTAAGAGTGGCTGAGGGAGCTGAGGTTGTTTAGACTGAAGAAAAGGAGGCTGAGGGGAGACCTTATAACTCTCTACAACTGCCTGAAAGGAGGTTTAGATTGGATATTAGGAAAAATTTCTTCACCGAAAGGGTTGTAAGCATTAGAACAGGGAAGTGGTTCAGTCACCTGGAGGTATTTAAAAGACATGTAGATGCAATTCTTAGGGACATGGTTAGTGGTGAACTTGGCAGTGCTAGGTTAAGAGTTGAATTCAGTGATCTTAAAGGTCTTTTCCAACCTAAACAATTCTATGATTCTATGCTGTGACAGCTATGATAAATTCAACAGCAGGGGTACTTTTAAAGTGGTAAAACCTTTTAACTGAGTTACAAAAAATCTTTGACATTTCCCTTGTCAACTGTGTCCCTAAAATAAGTTACTATTGTGACATACAGAGTTCAGATGGCAAATCTTTTCCTTTTTTACTCTAGGATATCAATTTAGAAAATCGTATTAGATTTGGTGACCTTTGGTTATGTTTATGTTATTTTGTGATGCCTGGGAGATTTTTCAGCTGTTATAAAGCAGCATAATACTGTGTTTCTGGAAGTCTGAACGTATTTCGAAGAAAAATATTGGTGAACAACTATCCATCCTTGGATTCTTTTTTCCTGTAGTTTATCCAATGAGTGACTGACAAGATGGTTGCCAATTTAACCTAATACTGCATTAAAAAAATGTGAGACACAATGTAGACTGATCTTAATACCCTTAATTTGAATTTTGAGTTTAGAATGGACTTTCAATTTTTAGAGCTGTCTCTCTCTGTTTCTTGTAAAAAAACCCCAAACTATCAAGCCACAAGACCAGAATATGAGGGATCTCATCTTGCAGCCATGTCATTTTAGTAGTCCATAGTAGCTAACCCCCTTGCAGCAGATGGAGACACAAATGTTTGCCTTAAACATTTCTTGGCATTTTACAAATCCTCAGCTTGGTCAAAAACAAGACTGGTTTCTGGCCCTGTGTAGCAAACTGACAAGTGCCAAATGGGATGTGGTAGAGGGATCTGATAAGGCTAAGCAGGAAAGAGATGCCTCAAACAGCCTTGGCCCAGTTACACATGAGGGAAGAAGTCTCGTGAAGGCAGGATTGCCTTGCCTTGTAGCATATCTCTCGTGGAGATAACGCAATTGTATATGGTTGTAAGCAATGAAATGCCCTGCTTCCCTACCGGACATACTGTATGTCTGCATATAGAAAAAGTGTGCATAAATTGAGGGAAGAAAAAGCAAAGAAGAAGAAGAAGAAACGTGAAGACAGAGATGAAGACAACATGAAGAAAGAAGTGCAGGAGGAGAAGAAAAGATGATAGCATCTTTAAACCCTCATTGGCAGGACCAACGCAGGACAGGACAGGTGAGCTCTCCCTCCTTGCCTCCCTCCCTGCCTCCCTCTCAAAAACTTTTCTCACTAGGTAATGCAAGGCCTATCATACTGCTTGCTTAGTTTATAGTTAGATTCTTTCTTGTAATCGTTAAGCATAATATTGCTTGTTATAAGCTGTTATATGTCCTTTTTCCTTGTTATCATTAAGTAACAAAACGCTTGCTGTAGTTTGTTGTATACTTAGTCTTTTCCTGCTCATTGTTAAGTCATAGTGTATCGCCTGCCCCAATGTGTCTTGTGACTAAAACCAATTGCCATGAGAGAAATTAATAAATGTTTATGTATGGACTTTGAGACTTGTCTCACCGTTGTCCACTCCGTTGGGGAATTATGAATTTAAGTCACTTGTCTTCCCAGTCCTGGATGGGATGTGACATCCCCCCACCACTTACTAAAAGCTACAGTTTTTGCTTTCATACACAGAGCTCAAAAGAAAGAGGAAAGCCTCTTTATAAAATACAGTGTGTGTTTATAAGTATTAAAATGGTGAACATTAATTTGAAAAATATGTAAGTTTTATCTTTCATTTAGGTAAATGATAGGAAGATTACTTTTACACGTGTAGAAGTAATTGTCAGTGTATTACAATGAAGAAAAACTGTGTGTAAAAGTTTTCATCAGTGGTTATTTAGTGACTTGTTCTTTGGATACAATGTTGCAGTAGTCTATTATAAGATCTGGAACTTCAACATATCTAGTAACAATCTTAAATAACAGATTGTTAGTATGTTCCATTTAATGTATATATCTGAGGCAGTCATTAGAAGAGATGATTGAGGATCAGATACTCTGTTATGGGTCTTCACTGAGTTAGGACATGCCCATTACTTCCATCCAAATTTTTTCTCATTTTTCACTTTTAAAATGGGTCTATCACACACAATTATAGACTAGACTGAGGCCTTTGAATGAGGAACAGCATATAAGCAGGACACAAAAAATACCTGAATATAATCAATATTCTCCAGAGTGGGCAAGTATAAACAGCCGCCACAACGCAAACTGTGGTGAAACGCAGACCACACTGACTATGGCTGCTATGCTCCTCTTCTTCCACTGGTTTGTCAGGTGGTCTCAGCTTTCCCTGTTATGAGTAATAGGCAAAGAAACAGGATGTTACTGGAAGATGTGATGTTGCCAACCATATACTGCAAATTGCTGTATTTTGTTGTGGAGAATGGCCTTTATCCCCATACTCCTTTATCCTAAGAGACTATAGGGACTTTCATGTTTATTCTTATGGACATTATTTGCCTTCTTTCTCCATCATCACACTCCTATATTTCTTAAGCAGATGTAGGAAAATATGACTACTTAGCGATACATTTAGATTTAGCTCTGTGCTTCCCCTGAAGCACTTTGTCCTTTCTCTGTACCTAGTCTTCAGTGGCTTAAGGGTAAGATGTTGTATAATTAAAAGATGATAACACAAGAAGATTATACATCTGGCAATTCAAAACTGCTCCCTTTTCCCCTTCCTCCCCATCATTTTTGAACAGAAGTTTTATTATAGATATTACTTGAGGAATTTTGGGGTATGTATGAAGGATTGCCAAACCCAGTGGAGTTTGAAGTCCAAGAAATTTCACCTACCCAGTCTGTTTTCTGGGTTCCTGTTAGTAGGATCCTTCATTAGTAAGACTTAGCATGCACTCCCAATAGACAAATAGACACAGTTCACACACAGTGGACCATACAAATGGACAAAGTATGCACCACATAAACACCAACATCACTCACACAGAAATTAGCAACACTGTGCAGTCCTCTTCCCCCTTACCGGGTGATCAGTTCACTAGCGGACAATCATACACCCTCACTCTTCATTCACAGTCACTCCTAAATTCATGGGTCCCTAGATCAGACAGGTCTGACCAGGATCCATGTCCAAACCCATGGCCACATTAACCCATCTCCAGGTCTGGCCTTGTGTCTTTCTGGATTCTGGTCTCTTTTAACTTGCCAGCTGGTTCAGCTTGAAGTGTGCTGGTGAGTTATCTCCACACACCTCCCCACAGAGAGCAAGGTTCACAAAAAGGAGTGCAGACAGGGCTCAAGAAAATGTGGCAGGCTGCAGTGATTAGGTGTGAAACTCAGCTGGAAAAGGATTTTGTCCCTTTTCCTGCCTTTGCTTCTTTCCCCTAAACATACTCCTATTACACCTGTAATAAGTTTCACCCCTTCCCATAAGCCCCTTAAAGATTCTGAGAAGGTTGCTTTTTCCTGTGAAACCCAGGATACTCTTGTTCCTTCCTGGCACCCCTTCTTACCACTCACAAAAAGCTGTTGGAACCTCTCCAAGGCCTTGAGGGATTTGTTCAGTTGTGTTCCCTCAATCTGTGACCTGAGAGATCTGGTACTGTGTCTGCTATCTTTAATTTTTTAGGTGAGGGTCATAACTTTCTCTGTCTCTTCTTTTTGTTTTTCAACAATATTCTCAATAAATGTCCTTATATTGCAGGTAACTACAAATTCTTTACATTTCACATAGCTTTTACCTTCCACACATATCCCTGCAGTATTGACTAATATTTTACCATGTTTGAGCAACTAGAGTTCATCTGCTTAAGAAAACTGACCTACAACCCAAAAAAAAGAAAAAAGCAAATCCTCTTTGTTAGAGTCATTTATTAACAAGATTCTGAGGGTAACATCAACAAATGTTCTTCTAAGCAATACCATGTGCTTTTTGCAGTCTCTTAAGAGAACAACTGCTACAGAAAATTACTTTGATTTTTACATGATATTTTACTGGTAGAACAAATACACTAACATTAAAAGAAAAACACTTCTGGTCTGGTAACTACAAATAACTAGCCACTAGGATTATATCATGATTTAACATGAAGATTCAGGAATGACTCCAGTCTTGTGGGCTTTTAGAATACCCAGTAATCCTCAGGTCTTTTAGCGCTGCTTTGACAGCTTTTCTACAACAGAAACCAAGAGAGTGTGCATCTGCACAGAACTCCTAATATTCAGAAAAAAAAAAAAAAGGAGAGTCAGAATATTTTAGCTGCAGCAATCTGCATTTCCCAGAGCATCTTCTTGAGCTGTTTCTTGGCAATATCACTGCTGACTGCTGTAGTGCCTTATGTGAGAAGCTGCACATGAGATTTCATTTCAATGATGTTCTTCAGCTGGAAATCTGAAATTAATGAAAAGCTCAGTTTTCAATAATGATTTTCTTCTACAGAAAGAGAATTCACAAATTCTCTTTAGCAAACTGTTATGTGAAGGAGAAAAAATTAAAAAAAAACCCAAAAATTCAAAAACCCAAAGCAACTGAAAAACTTTGACTCAATTTTGACTTATCAAAAAATTTTACCTGCTCTAGAAAGCCTGGGAAGATATTCCATAGAATCCATGCCTTTCCAAGAGACAACTTACCCTTCCCTCTTTTGTCTCCATGTGGCTGAACCCAGACCTGTTCCCTCACTTTCACACAGAATCATAGAATGTTCGGGGTTGGAAAGGACCTCAAAAGATCATCTAGTCCAAATTCCCCAGCAAAGCAAGGTCACCTCAAGTAGGTCACACATGAATGCATCCAGGCGGGTTTTGAAAGTCTCCAAAGAAGGAGACTCCACAACCTCCCTGGGCAGCCTGTGCCAGTGCTCTGTCACCCTCACAGGGAAAAAGTTTTTCCTAATGGTTTTGTGCAACCTCCTGTGTTCCAGCTTGTACCCATTGCCCCTTGTCCTGTCACTGGACATCATGAGAAGAGCCTGGCTCCGTCCTCCTGACACTCCCCCTTGACATATTTATAAACGTGAGAGAAGTCACCCCTCAGTCTCCTCTTCTCCAAGCTCAAGAGACCCAGCTTCTTCAGCCTTTTCTCATAAGGGAGATGTTCCACTCCCTTCAGCATCTTTGTGGCTCTGCGCTGGACTCTCTCAAGCAGTTCCCTGTCCTTCCTGAACAGAGAGGCCCAGAACTGGATCCAATATTCCAGATGTGGCCTCACCAGGGCAGAGTAAAGGGGCAGGAGAACCTCTCTCGACCTACCAGACACCACCCTTCTAGTACACCCCAGGATACCGTTGGCCTTTAAGGCAATCAGAATTTTGAATGGACTATGGATTTGAAGGACTTCTTTGATCTAGAGCTCAAAGCAGTCAAAGAGCAGGGAGGTGGGATTTAAAGTCATTTTGTCCTTTAAAAGAATTACATCAGAAAAGTAGAAACTTTCCTAGATATAAGCAAAAACACAGACGAATAAAAACTGTTTCTGAATGAAATGGCGTAGATACTTACAGCCTACAAACCTTAAAAACTCCAGTGAAAAGGACTAGTATTACATCTTACATAGTACAACACAAAAAAAAGAAATATATTGCTAGAAATTGGCGATAATTTTATTCATCATATATTCCTGTGGGTCCACAGATTAAGGCAACTTCCTGCTAAATCCATCCCCACATGCTGAAATAGCCAGCCAATCTGGAGGTGTAGATATCCACCAGGTTTACTGCAGCTCCAGGTTGAAAAACATAGGGAAGGAATGCTTGTTTCTGGAGGCAATGATTTAAAGGGTGTATATCTCTTGATCAGGTTCAAAATGCTGTTGCATAATCCTTATTGTCCAGATAAATATTGTTTTCTGGCACTATTTTTCTATAGAGTATATCTTATCCTTTTCCCAAGTGAATCTAAAGCCATTAAATACCCCAAATTAGATCTTAGCTTGCCTAAAACCTAGTTAATAATAAATTTTCTCCTCCTTTCCTATGAAGAACAGGAATAGGAAACAGGTGCATAATTTGGAGACATGGATGGCTTAGAAGTGTGCTGTGTTTCAGACATGATCCTCTGAGAGTAACCTTTTTATGCTCACATTGTATTTCTCTTCCCATAGGACTGATTTCTAATGTGTTGCTTTTCACCTTCTACTTGCACAACTGCACACTGCATTTCTCACTGCTGAATTTCCTGTTTTGTTGGATCATTTCTGCAATTTGTCACAGTCATTTTGAATTCTAATGTTATGTTTCAACATACTTGCAGCCTCACCTGGTTTTCCATCATCTGTGCATTTAATAAGCTTGCCTTTTTACTTTAGTACCAAATTCATAAATGACAAGATTTAAGTAAAAAACGATTCTAAGTAGACCTCTTCTACTGTGGGCGATAATTCATTGATAGCTACCATTCTGATTGCAGTTTTCCAACAAAATTTACACCCACGCTGTAGCAGATTTTATCGAGATCATCATGTAATAAATTTTGTCTATATCAAGTTTCCCTAACCTGCTTACTAGAGTATTGTGCAGGACATTAGTAGAAGTTCTAGTATCATCATGATATGAAGCACGTTTCTGTGTATCTATGTTTCCATTCTATCCAGAAGTTTCATTACCTCACTGCAGAACAAAATGATATTGATTTGACACATTTATTTTTTTTTTGCAAATCCACATTAGGTGCTATTAAACCTGTAATCTTAATCTTTTCTCTACTTGCAAATGGTTTAGTTACTGGTATCAAGGTTATTTAGGGTCCACAATGAAGCTGAAAAATCTGTAAAATCCCCATGAAATCCTCCATCTCACTTCCTTTTACCATTCTTAGGGTTAGCCTGCATTTAGGCTGCCTTTTGTCCTTATGAATTTTCAAAAATTACTGCTAGTGAATGTGTTTATTTCAGCAAGTTCCATAAATATTTTAGAGTGAAATTTATCAGGGCCAACTGATCTCCAAACAATTATCTTACCTAAATGTGTTCTTACCTGTTTGCCCATTGCTCTAAGCTGAGATCTTATCCCCCTGGTGTAAAGTAATCAATTTTGGAAGCCTGTGCTGAGAGGCGGGATTTGGGGGAAGGCAAGATTCAAAAAGGTCACAAAATATGTTTTCTTAGCTGTTAGTTTCCTTCTCTGTTGGGTAATGAGCCAGGATTTTTTTCTACTTCTGCTAGTATGCCGCACATTTGTTATTGTGATACGTCTTGTTGGTTTTATGGTGTTTATGCCTTGGTCTTTTGTTACCACATGCTTGCCTACATTATCTTGCATTCATCTTTAGCAATCTGATTTGGTCTTCACTTCCTGAATTCTTCTTTTTGGTTGAAGTAACTGAAGAATTCATTAGTTAAATCGATCGCTTCTTATCCTTCCTCTTCACTGCACCAGAAGATTGTGTGAAAATGTGACTCTGGCTTACAAGTCATGTGTTACATGACATTCTTTTGGAATAGGTGATGCCTACACAGAAGTAGATGAGATGGATACAAATTTAACAGAAGGAGATAGCTTTTCAACAGAAGCTTTTTAACAGAAGGAGATAGCTTTTCCTAAATCAGCTGTACATCTCACATAGCATGCAGTGTCATTGGAATTGTTGAAGTTTATCAATTAAATATTTTAAGAATAATACAATAACCTTGCTAGGAGAGCATTAACATATTTTTTTGTCTCATCTGTTTTTATAAAGTCTATTTTATAACCCTACAACTAGTTCATTAACTCTGTTCTGCAAACAGTGCTAATGCTATTCAATTATACTAGCTAGCGTCTGACAAGACCTAGAAACACCTTACAGCTTACCAACTGAGTCACTACATGAGCAGGAATTTGCAGATATGAACAATGCTGGCATTTCCATTTATAAGTGTTTCTGACTGGTTTTGTTTTGATTAATTATACACACATGCACATAAGCAGAACTCATCAGCTCATTGTGGCTTGAAAGTTGACTCAGTCTGGCAACTGATATGTCTACAGCAGATCAGCTGTTTCTTCATTAAAAGCTGTCACTACAGTCTGTAAAAATCATTACAATTAACATTACAGAATTCAGTATTGCTGGACAGGAGTGGATCCCCTTATGGTGAAAGCATTAAATAGTCTCAGTGTTTACATAATGATATCTCTCAGGACACAGTATCTTGGTCCTTTGTAATCAATAGTATTTTATATTAATTTTGGTGAAGAGGTGACCATTTGTTCTACCAGAAAAAATCTAAATATGCAAGGAAAATAAAAGATCTTAAGTTCACACTGTTGTGTATGCAAACACTGAGCAACAAAAGAATGTCTGTATTAAATGCCTCAGGCTGTGAAATATGGCCACATTTTATCTGAAAGGAAAGGGTTTCAAGGTCCATCTGACCTCCCACTCTTCTTCTTTGATTTTGTCAGAAGAGAGAACTCATCAAAACTCCTTGTCTTGAGATCTACAGTTAAACTCCCATAGAACTACAGGTCCTGCTTGTAGCCAACAATTTATTTTTTTAACTGTAGAATTATAGATTTGTTTAGGTGGGAAAAGACCTTTAGGATCATCAAGTCCAACCATTAACCTAGTAATGACAAGTCCACCACTAAACCATGTCCCTAAGAACCACATCTACACATTTTTTAAGTACCTCCAGGGATGGTGACTCAACCACTTCCCCGGGCAGCCTATTCCAATGCTTGACAACCCTTTTGGTGAAGGAATTTTTCCTAATACCAAATTTAAACCTCCCCTGACAAAACCTTCCCTGACACAACTTGAGCCCATTCCTCTGGTCCTATTGCTTGTTACTTGGGAGAAGTAAGATATTTTATAGCCTTCTCTTTCTATCAGATTCACCTCTGATGTGCCTGATTGAGTGCAGTTACTCTTGTGCAAAGAAATTTCTTACCATTTCAAGAGATCATGCCATTGCACAAAACGGCTCCCTGTCAAACTCCAGCCACTGCTTCATGAAGCTTTCCCCATACTGAGAAGAATATAAGGAATCTTTATGTTAATGAGGTTTGAATATGTATTTCAAACTCACAGAGCTCATCTTTGTAAAGTGTAATGCTCCCACAGGTATTGACTGAGAGTAAAATGGGCTAGTTTTGATTTCTAGTATTTCTTACTCTTACACTCAAAGAATATGCAGGGAAAACTAGTCACTAGCTAGTCACCAGTCTGCTTTTGGGAGGCACAGCAGAGGTGGCGCTCTGGGCTGTTGTCTATAGCGGCTATGTTGTCTGCTCCTCTTCTTTCTGCTCCCTCAGAAGCTGTCTCTCTCCAAAGCAGAGGAAAAGGGTGAGACAAGAAAGGGTGGAAGTTGTCCATCAGCTTAACAGGTGTGTGTTTTGAAAACGTCTTCTGTCCTATTGGTGATGGAGGTCTCTTAAAACCACGGGGCCCAAATTATTTCTTCCCATCACATGCCCATGCCCACGCAACCATGCACACATGTACACCTATATCTAACATGCCAGGAAGGAAGACATATGGAGATGTGTTCACTGCTGTGAGGGATGGCATTCTTTTGTTATTTCAATGACAGAGTGGAGACCAGGAAATCCTTCACCCCACACCTGTGTATGAAAGGGGAAGGAGGGAGTTGTTCTGAAAATGCACCTCAGGCAGGTTAAGAATTTCTAAACCCTCACCTCTGAGGTCCTGGAAAGTACATCTTCCCACCTGGAGCAAGGACTGCCCAGTCTCATCACCTGGCAGACAGTGACAGTAGCCAGGAACAAAAGCAGAAAGCAATGAACAGGGCTGAATTAGGGGGACAGAGACCCCAAAATGACTGGGGGATGTCCAGCATGCTAAACAACAGGTTGATGTCCCTCACATCTCAAAGACCTGAACTACCCATGTCATGTGGGTGCTCTGGCTGTAACTAGAAGAAGGGAAATGTGCTAGGAGTGGGCAGCAGAGAGGCTGGGTTGGAAATAGGGGCCATACGTGCTCTGGGCGCAGTCA
This sequence comes from Apaloderma vittatum, assembly GCF_000703405.1. NCBI lineage: Eukaryota > Metazoa > Chordata > Aves > Trogoniformes > Trogonidae > Apaloderma > Apaloderma vittatum. Next base: position 10,366 of record NW_009725563.1, read on the forward strand.
TACAGTGGGGAGGCATGCAGCCTGCACAAGAGCTGCTCTCACCCCTGCTATAGGGCCTTTCCCCCCTCTTGTGTGCCTGATTTTTGATGCAGTGGCATGACTTGCTTGTGATTGCATTTTTGAGTCGCAATACATAGCCAGGTATCATTTTGGACACCATTTGGCAGCTCCTAGGAAACAAATAAGGTTTTAAATTCAGACACAAAATGAAGTTAGTATCATTTTCAAAGGGAAAAGTGCTGAAAGGTTTTTCATTTTATGTTTGAAAACCATCTTATCAGAATGTGCCAGTGGTTAATTTTCCTAAGATTTTATGTGTGTAACACAAAGGGACAATAAAAAAATGGGAAAGGTAAAAACAATCATAGATTGTTAGATAGACCATATGGTGAGGGCAGACCTTGAAGAACAATAAAGTCATCGTCTTCTAGCCTTTAGTGTTCATTTGTTTTCCTGTTTGTTTGTAATGTGCCCTGTGGCAGCATTATAAATCTTCTTCCTGTGTAATAACTCTTACTAGTTCTTCTCTTGCAATTAGAAAAGGTGTTTTATGTTTATCAGCCATTCCAGACACCACCGATGCTAACCAATGTATATCTGGAGCAGTAAAAAGATTGAGTGTGTCAGTGCCTCATATAGTGTGATACATAAAATGAAACATTAATAAAGGCTTTTGACAATCTCCATCTGCTTGATCTTCACACTTCTCCCTCGGCTTTTTTAAGAGATAAAGTCTTGAAATATTTCAGCATTTCCTCTAACTCATCTAGTCTGCCAAATTTTGTGTAGATCAGAAGATCTCGGTTTATGACTTACTTAGTCGTATGACCAGAACAGAGAACAGTGTTTTTATTGGGGTTATGGGTGTTACTTTTTTGTCTTTGGAAAACATACAGAAAATATCGTGGAGCACTTCTGAGGATGAATTGCTGCAAAGAGTTAAATGTAGGGTCATGGAAAGCCGTGGAAAGTGTGATTACATATACTGAGATGTAGGAGGAAAGAAGATTGAGAAGCTCTTGAATAGGATATCCAGTTATACGGCTCCACTTGGGCTGAAAATAGAATTACCATTTCACTGTTACAAGCATAAAGCATGAGTGCAGTTTTTCTTAATGTGGTCTGTTGGATGTCCATCTCAGCAGCTAAAGCACAGGAACTGCTGAACTTGGTCACATGAATTCCTTCCTTACAAGTGTAACCTTCTCTAATGTAAATAAGATCAAGAGAAGTTAAAAGCATCTAAAGTGTTGCTTATGTTTGTATATTTAGATCCCTCACTTGGCAACTGCATTGCATAATTATGCTGTTCACCGGTTCAAAATAAAAATCAGAAATTACCAGGTGTAAAAAAAACAAAACAAAAACCAGAAAATAGGAATTATGAATCTATAGGCTGAAAATGATCAGATTTTTCTCAGATCTAGTTCTTACTTGTCTTGCACACATTACTTGCTTCTTTCCTGCAAGCAAAAGCGTTAGACTACAGTTTTGTGCTCTCAGTGAGCTTAATGCAGGGGAAGTAGATTTAGGTTTCATACAGGAGAAAAATATTAAAACTATATATCTTGATATGTGAGGAAATGGCCTTGCAATTAAATACATCTTGAGAATTTTCATATAAAACAGTGAAAACCTTGAAACAATTCAACCCTTGCCTTGTATTAGTTCTGTTTTATATAAGTTATTTTTTTCTTCCCTTTGCTAAAAATAGTGTTAATCTTATTTTTGGAAAGTTGAAAAAAAATGATGAATAAAATAATTGGAACTTGCTCACATCATGTTATGAGTAACAATTTAGTGATATTATGAACGGACATAGCCTAGGTCAGATTTCTGTTCTTCGTGAAGATGTAATCTTATGTTCCACAGAGATGAAAAATCACTTAAATGAGTGTACTCTACTGTGGTTTTTATAGGTGGTGCTATACATGTCAGAAAGAAAGCTTTTTTAACCAATTTTAATTTTTATAATCCTAATTTTGCCATAAGTTAGCAAGTGGCAATGTATTTTAAGAAGGAATAATGTAAGTCTTAGAAAGTAACTCTGTAGAATAAATGTATTATGAATTCCTTTCATTCAGACAAGTTGTTTCCTGAATTTTCACAATGTAACATAGCACTTCTTAAGAGCATCAAAGCCAAGTACTACCAAACCAATCATCTGCTACTTATGAATGAAGGTGAAGTGACCAATTTTATTTTTATTAAGAACCGCTTCCCTGAACCTATAGCCTATGGCTACATCAAGAAAACAACAAAATACTTTCCAGTAGATTATGGGTTGATGTCAGTGCAGAAAGTATGTTTTGCTTAAATAAAATCTATCTATGAGTCTCTTTGTAATTCCAGAAAGGAACCCCGATAAAGACTCTAGAGATCAAAGAAAAGTGATAGTTGTTTAACAGAATATTTCTCCCATCCCACTAGTGTGTTCAACACTCATTCATAAACATGTACAGATAGGAGGACCAGGTAACCTATTCACATATCCCAGAGTCATTTCCTAGACAGTAAAAGTGTCATTGCAGTTCTGGTATGATGACATCCTCTGGAAAATTCTGAGGAACCTCCTTGCAGAAGTAGCATTGAGGTAAACAGAAGAAAGTGTCCAAAGGGTTCCCAAAGCACTTTTACTGGTGTTCATATCACAGAGGTCTCAAATAGCTTTAAGGAGCTTTTCAAGACCTGGCTGGACAAAGCCCAGAGCAGCTTGCTCTGTATTGAACGTTGATCCTGCTTTGAGAAGGAGGTTGGGAGTAGACGGTGTCGCAAGGTCCTTTCCTAACTGAATAAGCCTATCATTCTGTGACCTCAATCTGATTTTTAAAATGTTTATTTACAACCAGAAACCTAAGCAAAAGTGTGATAATGCATTCCATTATTTATGAATCAAAATTCATTTTAGGAGCCTGCAGCATTATCTACTTTTGACACATCAGCATCGTTCAAAAGCACATTCAGGACCAGATGTAGCTCATGGGATGCTTCTGGTTGATTGCTGCTCACCTAGAGAAAGAGTGAGTATAAATTGTTCCAAAAAATTTGTGCCAACTAAACATCCACATACCTCCATATGTATTTGATCTCTCCTTCCTCTGTATAGCAGTCTGTCTCTTATTTAATATGATCTAAAATGTCTCTTGTTCTCAGGTGATTCTTCCATATATTCTGCTGGGTCAAATTTAATTTCCATGTTTTTCTACTTTATTTATTTTATCCTTCTATTCTTTAAAGAAATTGAGTAATTTTCATTCCGTCTTAGAAATTGCATTACACTACATTTTCTTTAAAGTCTAGACCTGCATATCTTCTTCCATATCTGTCAGAAAAAAAATATTATGTAAAATGATGGTTGAAAAAAGAGGTGGAACCATGTGTACTCGTAATCCAGACAAGAAAAAATACTGTTCAAACTCAGAATTTTTATGCATATTTTTGATTACAGTGTTAAAAAATGTAGATTCTGGAGGGGAGCAGGAGTGGAAGTTAAAATTCAAGTGTATTTAATGAAGCAATGTTCTAAACCATCAGAGAGTATTCTGCTGTTGAGGCTGCCATCCTTTTTCCATACATCCACTGGGGATGATCAAACTGTAATTTTTTTCTTGTTGAGTAATTGTGTGCTAGCACCACTATTAAGCTATGAGTGAGTATATACCTATAGCACCATCATGCGAGTGCACCGCTGAATCGAAGATCGGAATTCTTGTGGAAAATCAATATGGTGTTTCATCTGAACTGAAGTATCACCTTAGCTTCCATTTATGTAGACCTCAATGGTCTTTGGAGATTACTTTGCACAACCTTTTTTCAAAATATAATGAAAAATTAATTCAAATTGGCTACACATTGTCAGGAAGCAAAATCTGGTGAAGGAATTTTATATAGAGGAGATAATACTGTCAATAAACTTCAGGTATAAGAGTCATTGGTCATACTGCAGGGAATGAGTTTATTTTAAGTCTAAAATCATTTAACTCTAACTTAACTTGCAATTATTACGTATAGAAGAACAATAGATTGAAAATAATAATCTCAGAGCTAATATAAAGTATTTAAGAAGGAGCTTAGTCCTTGTGGCTAAAGGATATCATATATTTTGAAAATTAGAGGCTGAGAAAAAGTGAAATCATTTCAGTTGAACAACTTTCATAATGATTAAAAAAAAAAGATATGAATGATTCATGGCCAGTTAGTACTTCCATTTTACAGTAATACATACTTTCAGAAATATGAAACCAAATTGCTTCATAACATTAGTTTCAGAATACAAATGTACTTGCAACTGAATATATCATAGTGTCAGTTGGTAAGGAACTACTGTGTATCCAGCTTATTGAAAGTTCAATAATCAGTAAATATTGCTGTTTCACTGTGATGAATGACAGCTGAGCAACCAGCCAACTGAACCCCCTCCAACCATACAGCAACCTATCAAAAAGCAGATGTGTTTATTTAAATTGTTTATTTAAATTCTTGTTAATACAGCGTTTAAATAGTTGTGTCATCCACAAAGGAGACAAGGCATATATTCCTATAATAAAGATAGGTCAGTTAATATAAAGTGATACACTGTTACACAGTTACACTGGATGATGTAAAAATTACCCAGTGGTACATCTGACTCAAAAACCTCTTAAACTTTATCTGCTAAAATATAACTAAATTCTTAAGTTGAGTCATATGCCCTGGAATGAATTCTGTCTAAAATAAAACATATGCATAAATGGTTGAATGAGGTAAGAAATAAGACTGTGGCAAGACTGTGGGAAGTGCATGATAATGCAAAAGGAAGGTGAAATAACCTGAATCATGTATTCAGTAGGCAGTGGGGAATGTGGCTGAGGAACAGAGACATGTAAATAATTCGTGGAGGAATTACCTAAGCATTAACAAGATCATATGATTTCAGAATAACTTCACTTTAGGTTTTATTTGTGCTACAATCCTGCTACATGTGAAAGGAAGAGGGATTTTTCATATACAGTGGTAATCTTTTGCACTGAAAAATCTTCTTTAACTCATAGAAATTATTATTCAGACATGATCAGTAAGACCCTCACTGTTTTGCGCTATTCATATAAAGGTAGATATACAATGCATAGCTCTCCATAAGCCCCCGTTTATCAAATTAAAATATGTTTAAACTATCACAGGGATGTTTAAAGAGAACTTATATTTCAGTTATATTCTCCTTCAGTAGTCATGGGGGAAACATAGTGCCTGTGGTTCACTTACAGCAAAATGTGGTTATTCTGAGCAGCATTCATTAGTCAGCAGCAGCTGTATTCTGGCAAGGAAAGAAAGTGCAAAAGCTTTTCCAGGAATGGATGAATGTAGATTGGACAACAGCTGCTGCAGTGTGAACAGTGTCCTTTGTCTCTGTGGTCTGATGTCCTCTTATTTCTCAGCCAAGTCACTGATAGCTCCTCAGACCTTCTGCCGTGGCCCATGAAGGGCAGTTTGTTCAGTGGCATGATTTAGCAGATCTGGATTCGCTATGCTTGAGCTTCTGTACAATTGCCTAGGATAAATAGCCGACCAAATTATCATATGCATATGACAATTGCATTGTAATGATGTGTCAGATGGTAAAGAGTTTTAAGTAGAGATACTTTTATGTAGTTACCATTTTGTAGAAACTAGGAAATAGATGTTAAAATAAGAAATAGTGGGGTTTTTTTTTTAAAAAAAAAAGAAAAAAAAGAAAACAAAACGTAATTCCAAAACTAAAAACTATGGCCAAAATGCATCAAAGACCTTTTTAATGTAAGAATCTACTAGTTAAAATCTATGGAGCCGGTGAAGGATCTCGAGACCTTATTGCTCTCTACAACTACCTGAAAGGAGATTGTAGAGAGATGGATGTTAGTCTCTGCTCACAAGTTACAACAAGTAGGACAAGAAGAAATGCCCTCAAGTTTCACTATGGAAGGTTTAGGTTAGATATTAGAAAAAACCTCTACACTGAAAGCGTTGTCAGAGACTGGAACAGGCTGCCCAGGGAAGTGGTTGAATTGCTATCCTTGGATGTATTTAAAAGCTGTCTAGATATGGTGCTTGGGGACATGGTTCGGAAGGGGGCCAGACAGAGTTAGATAAGGGTTGGACTTGATGATCTTGAAGATTTTTTCCAACCATAATGATTCTAAGATTCTGTGTTTCTATGAAAATCAAATATATTGTCATATGGACATATGTCATAGGGAAAAGAAGACTGTTTCTGGTTTTCAGTTCTTTAAAAGAACATAATGTTCCTTTTTTTTTTCTTTTTAAGAAAACAAACACATCTAGGTAAACTGGTGGTGGAGGGGAAACATGATTTTTTAAAAATTTTTTTCAAGATTTTTAGCATCCAAGGCTGGAGCTTAAACCATATGGATTCTATCACTGAAATCTTTCCCCTGGATCCTTGGAAAATAACAGAGAAGGAAGGGTTTTTTGCTAGCTTTATAATGACCTAATCTGGTAACATCCTTAGAGAGATGAGTTCAGGGGTCACAAACGAAGGCCAAAGTCTCTGGAGTCAAAAAAGTAACAGTTATTGGCTTTCCTAATGGTTGGATGCTGCGCCCACCTGTTCCTTTCAAAATGCCTTTTTAAGACCATTAAGAAGGTAATGATTAAGGGTAGATGTTGAACAACGTTTCCAACATACCAGTTTTGGTTTATTCATTTCCACTGCCTTTTTTTACTAAAAGTGGCTTCAGTGCAGTCCTTTTATGGTATCCACAGGCTGATATAATTTGTTCTTAGATAATTTTTTCTCTCTTTTCTCTCTCTTTTATACTTCTCCCCATCACTGTATGCTATTAACAGTTGTTGGGCATTTTATAAACTTTCATTGACTTTGCAGCTCTTGAGCTCACAACTAGGGTAGACCTCATGAGCTTCAGTTATTACAGTTGCCAGAAATAGATCCGTTATTTTCTCAGTGTAAAGCTGATTCAATACTGCAGTTAACAAAATTGAAAAAAATGAAAGCACTTGCTGCTACATCACTGGGCTTGACATTTCTAAATAATCTTAGGAGTTTCCCTTGTCATTTCCACTGTCGCTCAGAGGTCCAGTCTCCAGAAAGTTTAGTCAGAAAGTTACTCCGTTATGCAGTAGACTACATAGAGTGAGTAAGGGTCAAATCCCGACCAGAAGGAGTTTCTCATAAAAAGTGAAGATTGTTGGTTATCTTTGTGGTATTGCATAAATATAAAATTTAATATTATATCCAATGTACCTACGCTTCTATGTTTGCTGATGACTAAGCCCTTGAGTTATAAATAAGACTTTAGTGAAACTCTGAAGTAATGCCTGACTCTAGAAGTTTGCTAGGTCTTAGCTAGATAATGGTCTCATTCCTTTTTGAAAGAGAACTGATTCTGTTTTAAAATGTACTCAGCACGTTGCTTCTGTAGGGAACCCTAGACCACAAAAAAGTTGTTTAAAAATGTTCTTGCAGATGGTGTGGGACTCAGTCCAGATATGAAAGAGAGGGAACCCAGCTATTAGTTCCCTTGGACTTGATCTTGAAGTCTATAAAGGAAAAAATTGGAGAAAAGTAACTTTAAAAACTCAGCAGGAGCCTTGCCTGACTAGGACCTGCACTTTAGGCCCATAATTGCATAAACTGTTAATTAAATAAGACAGCTAATGAGAACTGACTGACAGGAGCTAAACAGAAGTAAAGAGCAGCTGCTTTTTGGGACTCTGCCATATGTAATCTTCATCCCACTCCAGCAGCAACTTCCCATATTTCCCTCTCCACTGCTGAATGTAGGCTCAAACCAATAGCTCACTATTCTTCTCTGGTCTGGCTTGGCTAATTCCTGAGACAAAAATAACAAGTCTTTTTATTCCCTGAGGAACAAACTTTGTTGTACTGGAGAAGTAAAAAGAGAGTCAGACAGGAGACAGAGTGGCAAAGACAAGGAGAAGAAAGACTCTCCGGCAAAGGGAAGGTAGAAGGAAATAGAGGCACACAGGGGCAGGAATCCCCAAAAAATGAATCATGTCAAAGAGACTGTAAGAGAAAAGTGAAAGTGAAATATATGGGAAATATAAGGACCTATTGCAAACACCACAAATCTGTCTAAGATTTTGCTAGTGGGGACAGTTGTTAAGGAACTGACAGTCCTGAAGCCAAAGCAGAATCAGAGAATGGAAAAATGAATTGCCCGCCAGACAGAATGAGGTGAAAAATTTAATAAGTATTTTCATGGAAACAAAAAAAAAATCTACTAATTGCTGTTACTGAGGAAAAATATTCCCACTGAAATGGCTCAAGCACGACTGAACTAGATGTTAAAAGGAGCAGAAGCCCTGAATTAATGTGTTAGTCAAGGTAATTTTGGGAATGGATTGCAAAAAATTAGTACTACTGCAGAAACATAAAAATATTCAATATATTCTAGGAATTCAGATCTGTGTTTCTTCATACTATAAATACTACAAATATTTATATTTATATACTTACCAGATTTCTAATTTCCTAGATACAGATACCTGACAAAATTCCTAGTAAGAATAGCACTGTCATTTCAGTTTGGGGTAGTTGAGAGATTTTGTCATTAAATAGAGATACAGTGTCAAGAAATAAAGCTATTCCAGAAGGCTGATAAGTACTAAGTACACAATCCAATTCCCTCAGCTTGTTCAGCTTAAATTAAAAGGAAGGATAAACAAACAGGCTGCTAAATAATGTTTTCTAGTTCAAAATCATGGATTTGAGGTATATACAGGAGTTCAGGGAGGTCAGGATGAAAAGATTCATGTGTCAAAGACTCCGGAATGGTGTGAAGAAAACCTACACAGAGTACTTGTTTGTTTGCTTCCAAGCACAAGGAAAATTCTGTAGGGGAGAGCTCTAGATTTAGCTGAATAACTGGACGGCTGAAGCAGGATACTAAGTAAAAAAATGGAAAACTGTAAGGATAAAAGAAAGAGGAAAGACTGGTCATCAAGGAATCTTGTCAGGGAGATCAGAAATTCAGGAAAGAAGACAATAACCAAGGTTGAGCTCATTGTGATCAGTGATGAGGGGGTCAAAATAACTACAGATGTGGCTCCAGCCCAAATTAGCACACTGCTTCTGTTTGCAGAAAATGGGACATTGCTGAATATGTAGCAGGAGTTAGATGGCTGTTAGAACAATGGTATGGAAGTGGAAACCGAGACATATGAAATGACAGGAAAAATTGAGGAGGTCAGTACCTCATCAGGTACCTCCTCAGTGGAGTGAGTGCACTACATGGTGCAATGGATTACCTCCAGCTATTAGATTTCTGACTACAGAAACATGGGAAAGTTCACAAATGAGTCTGGTAGCAGTGATTTTTACTAAAAGTCCAAAGTTTAATGGCATCAAAAATAGTTCATGAGGCAGTAGCTTTTCAGAAGGAAAAAGTTATCTATGCAGCTACAGATAATTTACTTTGACCTCTGCAGCGCACAAAACTTGGAATATATTGTCAAAGAAAAAGCAATTAAGACTAGAGAGGCAAATAGAAGTTGGTATAAAATGCAAGAACAAGAAGGTCTTGCTAGTAAGAACTGATAAAAGTATTTTCTTTTATAAATGAAAAGTTCATGAAAAGGAAATGACAGTGGAGGAGAAAAATTTCGAGTTCATCAAGATGGGTTATAAGTTATCAGTGTGATGTGGCCGAGAGAAAGGAAATGCAATTAAAAATATCAGAAGAATTTGCAGGAGAGAAAGAAGTATTAATGCAGGGCCCTAGAAAATTATTGTGATGAGTACTACATATGTGGTGATTATCCACATTCAAGAAAATGAAATTTTGTTAAAAGGAGTACAGAGACTGCTCAGAGAAAGGGCAGAATTTTCAGCAAACAGTGACTAACAGAATATGATTTAATAGTCTTGCTAAACAAAGACTGAATGACACACACTTGATCCCTCTGTGAAAGACCTTTACTTCCCTCTCTGCTTTTCCGGAGTGAAAACTGTGGGGGAGTTTCTAAAGCCAAAAGATAATTTCACTACAAGAAAGAAACCAACCAAAAAACCTGTTATGCTGTACACAAGTAAGCTTAGGTTGAAACTGAGGTGATATTTTTAATAAAATGAGACTTCAAATCATTGTTCCAGTAGGAAGCTGGATGAGAAAACTCAAGAGTTTTCTGAATAGAATGTGGTTGCTCTATGAAACTACTCAACTCAGTTGCTTGGCAGAGTTCAAGACTCGTGATTTTTGTGACTTGATTTTGTTGCATTACAAATAATTGTTTTGGATTTCTATCCAAGTGAAATGGCCAAATAAGGTCAATTATTGTTTGAAATATTCACTGTTTTTGCCTTACTGCTAGCATTCATTTAATTACCCCTAGCAGAGATGTAAAGTTTCAGTCTGAAAGATGTGATATTGGCCACTGCTAGTCCTGGAGTACTGGTTGATCTAGATAAATCAAAAAAAATCTCTCTTCCTTATTACGTTTTCTTTTTCCCTTTGAGAAGGAGGAGGAGTTAAGAGAGAGGACCTGGTTGTCTAGTGGCCAGCCCAGCCTTAACCCTTGACATATGTAAAGGTGATCCAAAACACCAGAACACCAAGAGAAAAAAATGCTTTCTGGCAATTGTGATGTCAGCTATTGTCTGGAGCAGCCACCTCTGCACTCGGAGCAGGTTCTGAGGCATCTGAATGCATTGGGATGCACTAACCACTTTTTAAGCATACATGCAGAAGCCTTATATGTCACTTCCTTCTTTCTGAGTTTTTGTTTGTTCAGACCAAGACTTGAGTCACAACTCTAGATGTTTAGGCAGGTAGGAGAACTTTCAAGTAAAAAAAAAAAAATTTTAAAAAAAAGAAAGCTCTAACAACCTCTGTTTTATCCAGGGCTATTTGGTCACCTGGGTGTCAGAATCTGCCTACCTGTGTTGCAGACATCAACATGATAAATGAAAATCTGAATTACATTATGATAAAGAAGAATATTTCTTAAAAATGAGTGCAAATATATACCTCATTCCCCCTTTTTTCTTTATAATTAATTTAAATCAATCATGACAACTTTGTTAGAGAAATCTTGCATTTTATTTCTCTTCCTGATTAATGTAACAAGCTTTAAAGGAAAAAGAGCCCAAATTCATTGAATATTAGTAGAAAATTTAAGTAAACTTCTGAAAAGTAGTTGGACTTTACTGTCCTTTGAATAATTTTGATAGATGCCTTTTTTCCTTCATACCTAGTTTATTATTTATTTCATGTACTTGAGTTAGTTAGAAATGTTACCCACAGCTTAGTAGAACAAAACTGTCTCTTCAATGGATATATTCTTAGATCTGAAAGAAGTTAAGTCAGCTGAGACTTATGCTCTGGTTTTAACATAGGATACATTGAATCTCGTATCTATAGTTGCTCCAGGACATGAATTCATGGAATGACAAGCTTTAGGAAAACTTTCGAGTGTTTAAAATGACTGAAGCTGAGTCTCATTAGAACCTTCTGACCTATAGTGTGGAGATACATGGAAAAATGCTCAACTGTAAATAGTCAGAAGCACTTGTAACAACTAAAAATTACAGCAGTTTTCACACTGCTCAAGCAGCAGCTTATTTTTTTGTATGTGTTTCTGTGACCATGTCCCTGTCTGACTTCAGAAGCTGGCTATGATATGTGTGTGTACACACCTCTTTTAAGGAAAAAGCAATCTCTCAGTGCCTTCACTAGCTTCTCCCTACTATATCCGCAGATGTGCCGTAACAATACAGCCTGACCTGCAGTACTGCAGCTTTCAAAACCTCAATTTAGACATAATAGTTGTTAATATTAGAAAGGGCTCTGTGCTACGTTAAATCCTCTTGCATTCTACTGCTTCTCTTTTTTACTGCATTGTTATTGGGGTGGTTAATTTTAATTTAACACATTTGTCCAAAACAAAGTGCGGCATAAATAAAAACCCAAAACAGAGAGACATATTTGTAAAAAAATTAGATCAGGTTTGCAAAGTACTTGAAATGTCGTTTGCTAAATCAGCACTACATATTATCAAACTGAAATAATTAAATCATAATTTGTTGTGATTCATAGGATTTCTAGTCATTCTGCTTCATGTTATGTAGCCTGGCAAATTGTGGAGAACCCTGACTGATGTCAGCTCTTCACCAAAACATAGCATCTGCCATTTAGCAGGAAGTTAAATTACTTCTATTTTTCACCAACAGGTGGTACTCTGAATTTCTATATACCTTAAATATTCAAATTACAATGTGGATTTTACTTAATGTGGAACTTACTCTTAGGGAAACTACTTAGGAATTCATTTTATTTTGTTAGTAACTTTGAATTTGTATTTTTTAATGAAAAAGAAACCTAAAATGCCCACATAAATATAATGGTTCTGAAAACATTACTGTTTCTCTGGCATTTTTATGAGTCTTCCAACATATTTTTGTTTACCATAAAGCACAACTAGATACTTCAACAGCTAGCCATAATTAGATGTCAGTGTATAATCCTTAATGTCTCCTCTTTTCCTTTGGCAATCACATTCTGTATTTTGTGCCAGATTCATATACATTCTCAACCCTCCCTTCTTTGTTCAGTTACAAAGTACCTCTTGCCTGAAAATATCAGGCAATTAAGATCTAGAAGATTAAATTATAGTTTAATTCAAACCTCACAATTTACACTCATTAAGGACAGCATAAAGTGGGAAATAACACATAAGAAAGTAGAAACCAGAACGTGAAGGTAGAGGTAAAAGACCCCAGAATTTTAATTTTGATTTAAATTGACAGTAGACAGCAAAATATTCAGAATGATGATTCTCTGGAAAGTGTTCCAAGTTTTATTTTACAAATTTAGGAGGATCTGAAAATGCCAACTGTAGTGAAATTATGCATGTAACAATTGTTTTACACTGACAAATCACTCATGAGGAAAAATAGCTTAAATGGATCTTGTCCAAAATAGAATTCTTATAATTCAGGACAGGGACTCACACTGTTCATCACACTTACATAGAGAATTTAGTATACTCCCTTGGTTTCACAGATTTCAGGGTTAGATATTTAGGAATACTTGTGCATTCAGATGAGCTTTTTACTGATCTTTGCTTCCACAAATTTCGGGAGTTCATGTTCAGACAATCAGTCAGTGACAGAATGGTGAAGCACACAGTATTTTTGCAGTCCTTCAGGCTTTTGGCTGAAACTTCCTTGTATTTCAGAAGTGAAAAGAGCAGAATAAAAATAAATTAAGGAAAAAATAAATTACACTTCTCCTAGTATTACATTTTTGATTTATTGCTACTTTTTGAGACCATACCATGTCTTATAAGTCATCCCATCACTGAGTAAACCATAGAAATTGATTCTCAATAGTTTTCTATTCATGAGACTTGATCTTTTATTTCAAAGAGTCATGTACTAACTTATGGATTCTATTGTTAACTTTAAGGTACAAAATGTATTTGTGCAAGAAATTTATTTTAAAGAACATGATGGTCATTACACTTTTACTGTGCAGTTCAGTAATTAAGGTATATAATGAAGCTTGTGCAGTTCAGTAATTAAGGTATATAATGAAGCTTTCATACAACCAGCAGATTCGCTTTCGGCTCAAGTATGGGAGCTAAAAGCATATGAGTCTCTGAATCTAGAGACCATGGATTCCATTTTCAGTGTACATGTGTTCACTGGCAGTTGAATGCTTGTGCATAACATTACATCATAATAATTTAACACTTTCTATTTGTTTATGTTTGTTGCGGGAGAATCCAGTTAATGATAGATCTACATGAACTTTTCAGAAATTAAAACTCAGAGGTAGTTAGTTATTCTGTATTTTGAGATTTCACTAAGAGTCATGGAATCAGGCTGGACTTGCTATACTCATGCATGCTAAAGAACCTACCTTGAGTTTGGGGCAACCTGGGGCAGCCTTTTTCATTTCTGCTGCAAGCATCATAAACTTAAATATTAGACACGTTCAACACCCAAATCTGTTCCCACAATGACGCTTAGAAAAGTGCGTGGTCTTGGAGAACTGGTGGCTTTAGAAAGTTGTTTTCTTGTATGATGGAATGATATTCTTATTCTGGCTTGATTTTTTCCGCATATGTTTTCTATGGGATAGCAACATGTGTCTCTAAAAAAATATGCGGAAACAGTAAGATCTACAGAAACTTACACTAGTCTACCCACACCTGATCCATGATATCACACAATATGGATGCTGCAGGGGAAAATTGGTCCACATTCTTTCTTTCTGTGTCTTTTCATGTTCTCCATCCAAAATATATTTTTTTAAGGTCTATACAGAGTTAAAAAGAAAACAACAAGTAGGCATAGCCTGTCTCACTGATCTGAAGACGTAGAGGAAGAGAAATTGCTAGTATTGTATGCTTCTTCAATCACCACTTGTAGCCAAATAAAATACTTGACTTACCTCAAACTTGATGATTGCTTAGAAAACTTTGGGGTTTTTTCAGCATATCTACTTTATGCTTACAGTTAACATGTATGCATTTTTCAGACTTATACCTGCTGTACTCAGCATGTCACAAAGTATCTGTTTGTAAATTACAAGGTTAGCTGAATTCTCACCCTGTCTCCAATCTTCTGTTTCTATCTACATTGTCAGGTTTCATGAGAATGCTGTGATATTCAAGCTATGGCTTCATTTCTGATGTCTGAGTCTAGGCTGGTTTAGCTGATGTTTCATAGAGGGATGTCCAAGAAAAATGGAGTTATAACAAAATAGTAGCTGAGAATTAAGATTCCCTGCAATGACTAAGATCATATGTAATTCCATGAGGATAGTGTGGGGATTTCAGAAGGAAAAGAAAAACCACACTTCAATAGGATGGTGGCATCTAAATTTTTCAGATCCTGAATGTTGGTACTGGACAGAGGAGGGTAAATTATCTCGGGGAAAACACTGCTCTGATTTTTCTGTATCAATCCCAGTACTCTAAGTAATTGGAGTATCTGTATCTGTATTCCATTTTAACTTAGCGTGTGATATTTGATAGGTGCAACTAGGGAAAGGAAAGCTTTGTTGTTTTGTTTTGCTCTTTTTTACTTTTTTCTTTCCAGGCTTGTCAAATGACTTAACTACCTAGGTAATTTTATTTATTTTTCAATAAGTCTTTGAAATTCCGTTCCTTTTAAAATAAACAGGCATTTTGCTACTGCTTTTAGTAGATACAGATATCTGCAGGCAGCTAATGATGGGCTGTGAAACTATTTTCTCAGTTTCTCTCAATTTCTCTTCTTGCATCTTAGAATATCCCTGACAATGCAGTGGCTTTTTTAGCAAACTTTAAGTAAGGAGAAGTCATGGGTTCATTAAAGCTGAAGAGCATTGTCTCTATTGTGGAGGCATAGGAATAGAATGGTACTGAACAATGAAAAGTCAGATGCTGAGAGAGACAGAAACAACTGCCATAGTCTGGTCAGTCATCAAAATGGAAACAACAGAGGAGACAAGAAACCTGGGTGCATGGTCAACTGGAGAAGGCATCTGAGCTGCCCAGAGGAGAGAGGTTTGAGAAGAGCTGCTGTTCTAGGATGCATTTGGCAAGGCAGAGAGTTTGGACAGAAAATTCTGTCCCCTGATGGCGATGTTGAATCAAAAGAACTCTTCTTCGAGACATTGGCAAGACGTCCACTGGAAGGTGCTTAGAAGACAGTCTAGTTTACTAGATTGATTAGAGGAGAGGAATACTTATATGAAGAAATGAAAATAAAAGTAGTTAGCTTGTTTAGCTTAGCAGAACAGAGTCTGAGGTGGACATTGACTGTACTATAAATATAAATTTCAGGACAGGAGAATAGCAATAGAAATGCAATTTTTTTACCTTAATTATAAAATAAAAATTATTATTATTGTTATTATTATTATTATTGACATAATCATTATTATTCCAAAGATTTATGCTAAAAATAATCTTCCAAAACAAAGATAAGAACAAAGAATCTTAATTGCTTTAAGATAGAAGATGGCAAGCCTATGGAAAAGATGACAGAACACAGGAATTTTTGAAATTAGAAACTGAGTCTCTGTCTATCTGGTGTATTGATATCTTCAAAGAGATTTGAAAGGAGACTGTCCTTTGTACATGCTATTGGGGATAGTTTATCATTATGCGTCAGGAATTTTACCTGTTGCCAAAAGAGGCCAGTTTGGCAGGGGAGAGTTTATTATTACTTTTTCTCTCTTTCCGTATGTAATTTGGTTTGAGTTTACTTGCTTTTTTTCTTTAACGAAGTTTTTCCTTAATTGAATGCAGTGTCAGACTGGAGACTAATGCTCACTATTCCACTCGGTAGCATTGCTGTTGAGATCTGCTCACATGCTTAGGGTTAGTGATGACCATACTTGAAATCAGGAAGACTTTTTTTGTTGCAGATCAAATCACAGCAATCATCCCCTTTCCTTTTAGTTCTTTTGCCTTCTTTTGTACAATAACTAGTTTGAAATTCTGTTGAAATAATAATTCACTACTACAAGAACCTAAGTCTTGACAGTTCTCAGCCTCTTTCAGTTTTTTCTGCGTCCGTTAGAGATCTCAAGATTATTAACAAATACTTCACATGTTTCTGTGGACTACTGTTTTCTGTTAAACTTTCTTTAATTATTTCATTGCATAGCTGCTATGGCCTAGAAGGGAACGATTACTGAAGTGATTCTTTCCAATTCTGCTCTAAAATCTCAGGAAGGGCTTTGGTAGTTGCCTAAGTCTTAGACAGGTCACATATTTGTTGTACTTCATAAATCACACTAGTAAAGCTGCACAGCTTTGTTTTGTACCTGCAGAAGAACTGATGCTCTTATAAATGTTTCACTGATTACAGTGGGGAATCATTAGAAACTTTTTGTAAAAAAGCAATATGCCTATTACGCCAAAGTTTTCCAATATTGCAGTT
Source organism: Apaloderma vittatum (assembly GCF_000703405.1). Classification (NCBI taxonomy): domain Eukaryota; kingdom Metazoa; phylum Chordata; class Aves; order Trogoniformes; family Trogonidae; genus Apaloderma; species Apaloderma vittatum. The sequence continues at coordinate 27,260 of NW_009725563.1, forward strand.
TTATGATATCATATGAATACAAAATACTTTTTATTATATAGATCAATTCTCTAGTACAAAGAATAATGCTAGAGAAAAATAACTAAGTTACTGAAAAATTTGAGCAACGATTTCTAGAATAAATGCATAGTCTAATAATAAGGTGGTGGTGATTAAACTTCATTGACCTGTTTTGTAGTGATTAGGTATTTAGACCTGAGATTTTACATGTTGGTCTTTCAGCCCTTCCTTTTGTTATCATGAGCAATTTAGACATTTCTCATCTGAACTATGAGAGGCTGAGCAGTAATGCCATTTTCCTTTAGGATGTACATTCTATGGTGCATTAATCTTGTGGGTCCTTGACAACTCCAGTCTGTACCTAAAGAGGAGTAAAAGTTAGTTATCCAGGAACCTAAAAATATTTTTTAGCAGAACTGAAGGATCTGTGTCCTGGTTTGAGCTAAACAGAACCAGTTCTGTTTAGTGATTTTACTTCTCAACTCAGTCTCTTCTAAAGGGCTGCACTTTTTGAAGTCAGCAGCGTGTTTGTGCAGACAGTGTGTGCTACTGGCAGTGATAACACCTGATGTTTACAGTTACTGCCTGGCACTGGGATGCAGAAAGGCTCTTGCTGACACTTATTCCTGTAGTGACCAAGGCCACTGCTGGCTCTTGTGTGCCACGCTGGGGGTGCCAGGTAGTAAGAGGGGTTACAAGGAAGTAAAAAATTTAGTGGCCAACCCAGCCCTAACCCTTGACAATAGGAAATTTTGTGTAATTCTTTATAGCTTTCTTTAACAGGCAAGATCTTACCTCTAATGGGTAGTCAGAAAGAATTCAACTGACAAAAATCTAGCACTATGTAGTAATTTACATAACTGATAAATAACTGTATGACTAAACAAAGCCACCACAGAATACAGAAGTTTACATTATGTTGCAAAATGTCAGTCTAAGTAAATATACATGGAATTTAAAGCACATACCATGCATAGTGTGAAAATAGAGACCTTAACAAAATGATAATATATAAAACACAGATTGAAAGTGATCATACAGTGAAGAAAACTATGCAAGGCAGTGAAGAAAAGAGATGAGGTAGGAAATAGATTGTCTAACTTGCTTGGCATATGATAGAGCGGCAGAGGAATTGTGTGTTTTGTTTTTCAGCTTTTTCAATTTTCAGTTGTATTTTTCAGTTTTCAAAACAAGGTGTTCAAAACAGTTGAGTTTGTCAAAGATATTTTCATATAATTAAGCTTAATGGAGTTTACATGAACAAAACAAGAATGATGCTTATTTCCTTTAAATGTTGTATCCTATGTGTATACCTGCATAGTCATTGATAATAAATATTGTATAATGCTTTAATATATTAAGTTTGTCAATGACTCTGTAGGTATTCCTGGATAACTCCAGCATTTGAGAAGTAGAATGAATTAAAAATAGGCTCCACATTTGAGAAGGTAGTAAATTTTCTCTTCTTTTCCTTTTTAAAAATAGTCTTTGGCACGAATTCTGCTACCACTCTGCTGGGATTGCCATAAATCACATGTATGTCTCTCTCATCTACCAACTTGCATAAGATATCTGTACATGCAGCCTTCCACATACTCCTGAGAATACCAACCTTGCCATTCAACCTAGTAATCTGAAGTCTTTAATTCTGTAAATGTTTGCTTAGTCCTTGTCTAATACATCCAAACGAAAAAACATGCAAAATCTTCTGTGCACTGTAACTTGTGCTTTTGCATTTCGCAGTACTCTTTCCTAGAGCACTCAACAATATGGTCCATTTAAAGAATTAAATAGTATTTTCTTCTGGTCTTCTCCTTCCAAAAAGGGAAAAGGATTCCTGAAGTAGGATAAAGGCAGAAGGAAGAATGAGCAGTACAGGTAAAAATAGATGAAAAATTAAGTTAAAAAAATAAGGATGTGGAAAAGTGGAAGAAAATGTGTCTAATCACTGTGCATGACTGCTCATAAATAACCTGCAAGCAGTTTAGAAAGAATCTGTTATCTTATGCAGGTGGTGTCCAACCCTCTCATGTGACAGGAGAGGGAAACCTGTTGAAATACGGAACATCCTTTCAGACAAAATTACAAATGACAAGCTAGCGTCTATCTTTCCCATGAAAGCGTTTTGTTGGACCTTGAAGGCGGAGTCTTTACCACCACCTGGATATACACCCCGCGGTGAGGAGGACGGAAGGGAATGGAGAAGGAGGGAGCTGAGGCTGACAAGCAGATGAATGAGCAAGAGCAATGTGGGAGTGATGGAATGAAAAACACTGACAGCCTAGTTCTTTCCAGGACATGGGCTCCCTTCCCTCTCTCCCTGTAGCCCCTCATTACCCGTGTCTAGGATAGGCCAAGATCATTTGTCAAATCCCATGATCCTTTGTAAAAGAAAAAAATGTGGATTTATTCAACTTCAATTTTGCTTATTTCAAGAGTCAGAGTTCTTATGAGCTGATTTATCCTGCCAAAATATTTGGTACTACAGTTCTGTCAAAAAACCATACATATATATACAGCCAAGTATACCAATTTCAACACGAGGTGACATCCAACATCGTTAGTCTACTGTGAAATGAGGAAGACCAGTATCATTTACAGGTCATGTAAATGTCAGGCTCAGCAGTTCCTTCCGTAATGAAATACACTGGGCTAGATTTACTGCTCCACTGGGATACCTCTGCAATGCTCCGCTGGTGCGAAATAATCTACTACAACTGGTATGTCTGCAGATAAGCTGGAATGGGAGATCCTCAGCTTGCCTAGTACCAGGAAGTGCAGGCTACTTTCTCATTTGCCTATTGCGACAGGGACACTTGCTTATGTTTGTTCCTATAGTGACAAAAGTTACTGCTGGCTCTTGTGTGCCGTGCTGGAGATCCTGCAAAGTAAAAGGGGTCACAAGGAAGTAAAATGTTGCACCTCTGTTGAGTTACAGATAGGACAAGTGACCAACCAAGAGTATTCCATTCCGTATATGTCATATTCAGGATAGAACTGAGATATCATGGGGGTTAAACCCTCTTGCCCAAGGAGGACTCCATCTGATCATCTGCCTCTGATCCCAACCCCAATTTCCTGAATCCAGCTCCTGTGGGCAGCTCTTCTCTGCTGCTGAGCCTGGGGCTTCCCAGGTGCTGCCTGCTCTGCAGCATCAGCAGAGATTGCTATCAGAGAGGGGGAGTTGTGTTCAGTATTGATTTTGTATGTGTTTGTATGTATTTCATTATTTTATTATATTCTTATTATTTGTATTATTATTTTATTAAATCTGTTTTGGTTTTCCTTTCCAGTCCGTAAGTCTGTCTGTCTTATTTCCTTTCCCTTCGTGTTTGGGGAGGGAGTTAGATTAGAGAGCATCTGTCAGTGTTTAGTGGCCAGCCCAGTCCTAACCCTCGATACATTAATTTATGAATACTCTAGGGTTTATGGAATTAAACAAACCTTCTGGCTGTCTCTGCGAGGATACTGCCCCTTGAGCCTCTACCACATGGTGCAGTGTGAAGCTGGGAGTGGAGATCTGTCACCTCAGATTCCTTCCTCTGCTGGGTAAGTCCCAAGTGATGCAAGAGTCTGTTTCCACAGATTTTTTTTACTGTTCAGGGCATGCTATTCAAAGCAAGCCAGTCCAGTCTAGAGACACAATATGGTTGATTAACCTGGTTTACCATTTTCTATTGCTGCTGGCTTTCATTTCTTAATGAGGTTTTTGTTTTCTGAAGAGTTTGATTTGCTTTTTCACTAACATCTTTTCCCACTCAGACGAGGAAAATTTTCTCTTCGAGAGCTGTATTTTTTTGTCAATCTCTCTGCTACTTTATTCTATATATTCTACCAAATTCGGCTTTCAAGACATTGAACAATGAAATAACTCAAGAGAATTTTGTCATGTCAGCACTTACTTGCCAACATTTCATCATTTCTTCATTCAGAAAATCACAATCTAAATCAATGTGTTTGCTGTGCCGAAGTAATAAAAATGTCTGGCTTTTCAATTTTATTCTTGGAAGTATTGGCTCAAAGTTGTTACTTTTTCCCAGTCATAACGCTTTGTTATGTTTCAAGGCGTTATCAGAGAAGACTACACATCTGATGGAATTATTAGTTGGAGGTAAGTAACAGATAGGAACAAATCTATAGGCAATGCATAACCATTTATATTGTGACATAAGAAATATCCATCTCATTGTGACATAAGAAATATCCATCTCATTGCATTTATTCAGCTCAAAAACTGCAATGAGGCAATTTACTGTGAAAAAAGGCTCATGCTCTGCAGATTGTAGGATTTTAGTTTCTGAAGCTTATTAATGCTACCGTAATATTTTTTTCATTTACTTAGTGGGCTTTCAATGAACATAGAAGCATCAGTTCAACAAGTCACTCGGTCACATGCTCAGTTGTGATCTGTTCCATGGAGCATGACTTCCCCCACTTGGTAGGGCTGTGTGGAAAATAAGCCCACATGGCCATGCTTTGCTCCTCGAAAGCTAAGATATAACCAGGTGGTCTCCATTTCTGGTCACGTAGCAAAGCTGGTTTTCCTTTGAGAGCTACACAAGCATGGAATCTCCTGGTTGCTGGGCAGAAAATATGCAGAAATTGTTAATGCTGCTTATTGATGTTATTTGCACCCTGGGAAGTTTTCACCTGAGATTTACCATACAGCTGCTCATCTTCCAGCTTCAGTCCTTTCCTATCCTGTTGTAATTCCTGCAGACTGGCTAAAGCCTGACACAGCTGCGAGTAGGTTCTGAGACTCTGTGGTTTCATAGAGAATGAAACATAAATAGAGTTGATGTTTCTTCCCTTCCATATACTCCTGCCAAGTTTCACCAGCTTTAGCTCTAGTTCGCTAAAAAAAATAAAAAGGAAGAAGTTAATCCTCTGTTTGTAAAATTGAGCTAATTACAGCATTGGCAAAACAATCTGAAAACATATATTTTTTAAAATACCTTTTCTTCCATTAGGTGACACTGGTGCCATTTGATGCATCACCCAAAGACAAGCAGGCCACAGGACATGACTGAAAATCCTGCCCCCCATCACTACATCTGTATCTGTTCAAGAGAATACTGCGCATGAAAGGATAATGGGCATTGGAAGGCTTGGTGCAAATCTGAATGGCTATTAAAGAAATTGATTTCAGAAATATTTTTGTAAAGATCCCAAGCAGTTTTACTGTATGAATCAAACACTTCAGGAGGAAAACTTAACATGCTGGCATACGGAGGACTCGCAGGGTGAATCAAACAAACAAAATTCTTCGGAGACATTTGTGCTATGTCAGATTGTCACTAACTAGTCACTAGAATTAGGGTTGCTCACAAGATAATCTTTGCAGAGAAGTTTTTTGAGTTCTCGGTATGACAATATATTATGGAGCAGCATTTTACATACTAGATATTAAAATTTCTGTATAGGTGGAGTAACGGAGAGGTATGGCTGACAGAATGTTATTGCAAACTGGCAAGCTCCCATGGAGCTCAGTGTAAAGTTGACTCAATCATGTTTCAGAAATAACAGTTAAAGAACAAGCTAGTTTTCCTCTTCCATTTGCTAATCACTAAGGTTGTGATTTACGTAGTCTCCCCAGCATTTCTTTGAATGATGTTTGCTGTTATTTGTAAATATTCAGTAGTATAATTTTAGGGTGGACTTATTTCCATACCTTTGTCTAATCTTGTATTTCTGTTCCCTTCATGGAGACCTAACTCTTTTTGTATAGTTTTCTTGTGGCAACAATTACATAAGTGAAAATTTTCTAGAGCAAATTGACATACACAATTACATGCAATACTTTGAGGTATTCCTAGAAAACCAATAATTTGCTAAGTGTTTGTAAAGAATTAACATAGTGTGATGTGAAAGGAATCAAAGTTCTCATCAAAAAGGATGCTCCAAAGAACATGTGGGGATTAGACAGTTATCTCTTCCTGGCCTTACTATAGGGATACAAAATAAAGTTTTGAAAAGTGTAATCTCCAGAGATCAAAAAGAATATCTGACATCCCAGACATCTTTGCTGATTTTAGTGCTCTTCTCCACTGAAAACCTCTGCTCCTGATCTTGATCGAAATCATAATACATCATCCATACTTCTTTATTTTATGCTTAGCACCTTAAAAGCATGTAATTAGTGCCTTTCATTAGCCTGATTCCCTGTGATTATAAATCTGAAATTAATTCAATTTTATTCACTTTGGACAAGTACAATATAATTGTGATCCTGCACATTACTTTTAATCTGTTATTGCAATTCCTTTGAGATACCACCCTTATTTCTTCTCCATATAGATACAAGAAGGAGAAGGAATTCTTTAGTTGAGAAGAAAAGAGGGTGAAAAGGGCTCATAGTGGAAGTGTTAATGCCCAAGAACACACAGACATTTTGCTCTGGAACCAGTGATGCTGTTATGCTCTAAAAAGGTTTTATTGTGCAGACAAGTATGTTAGAATAAGGCTTTCTACAGTGTCACGTGGGGGTAGAAAGATTCCCTATACTTCCTCATGGTAATGTGAAACTCCCAAATGCTGATCCAGGGTTAGAAATCCTAAAAATGGGTTTTAAAATGAACAAAGAATCTCATGGAGGAAGAAGGAATGTTGAAATTTGTGAAATGCCTAAAGACCAAAGTTGATAAAGTTGAAGGTAGTATGCTTCCATCTGAATGAATAATTAATGGCATGTATTATTTGACTTGATTTTAAAATGTCTAGAACCATAAAACTCTACTTAGTCGGATCCATGAAATTTTCTTTCTTTGCTTCCAGAAGCAAAATAAGACCCCTGCATTTCCAGCAGAGAGGAGAAAAATCACTTTCCCGTCCAACGCATTTAAAGACATGGGAATACAAAGTAGGAAAAAAAAGACACCAGGTTACTTTGGAGTAATCAGACAAAAAAGTAGTCATAGACAAAGGATTGTAGGATCTCTACTCTTGCGAAAAAAGCCAAACAACAATAGGAAACACATAAAAGAATCTCAGCTTCTATCAGCTAGAAAGAAACCTAGATTACAAGAAAAAAGTAAACAGTTTTTCTCATAGCTTCTAAAATGCAAGGCTTTGAGGTTTTCCTGGTTATCAGAAGATTATGTCGGTTCAAAATTTTTCATTTACCTCTTAATTTTTCTGGAGTTCATTATTTCAGTTGTAAAAATGTGATTTTTTTTTTTTCTACATTCTTCATGCCCTTGTTTTGTAAACACACAAAGGATCCGCCTAAGTGGAAATTTTATTCACAGTTCTGCAGCTGGGCAGGGCACCTTTCCTTCTGTCCCTATTTATCCGTCCTCTTTGTGTTTTATTGTTTTGTAAGGAGAATGTGTTTTGTCACACTCATGAATTGCAGATCAGTTTCTCATGAACTGGCAGGACTGATAGCAGTAGTTTTTCTCAGCAGTCTATAATTCCACTTCTTTCTCACTCCTGTCTTTTATGTTTCCCCCTTATCTATTTCCTTCTCCTCATGGATGGACAAAGTTGCCTAGAATACTAGATGGTGGTTGGATTCTGCAGATGATTTCTGTCTACATTTCAAACACTTACAAGCAATTTATTTTAGTTGAGAGGACATCAACTTAAGAAAAGGGAGAAGAAATATATGCATCGTTTACATGATTGAATATACAGGCTCCAGATTAGAAAGTGTCAGTGCTATTTACATATAAGATAATGTTCATCAACTTCATTCCTTAAAACTATTTTTTAACCTTCCTGTTATTTCAAAGCATATTTTTCTAGCTAGTGCTTTTTTAAAAATCCCTAGTCGTTCTCTGCATGTTTGAAATTTATTAACTATCTTATTTTTCTTAATTTTGGCTGCAATAAAATGTGACAAGCAAATATTTAGAAATGCTCAACAAATTGGTGACTGATAAATCTGAGAAAGATTACAGAACAGTGAGCATTTTGGAAAATATCATTGTTTATAACGCTACTGTGTGATTCATCCTGAAGAACCAAAAGTTGTATTACAAACTAATGCAATCATTACTTTACAGAACAAGGAAGCATAGAAACATGGAATGTTTTGAGTTGGAAGGGACCTCTAAAGATAATCTAGTCCGAATTTCCTGCCATAGCAGGAACATCTTCTGTTAGATCAGGTTGCTCAAGCCCCATCCAGCCAGAACTTTAATATGTCCAATGATGAGGCTTCCCCAGCTTCTCTGGGTAACCTGTTCCAGTGCTTTTGTTGTAAAGAATTTCTTCCTTTTGTCCTCTATCAATTTAAGATCATTGCCCATTCTATCACTACAAGGCCTTCATGTAAAGAGTCTCTCCACTGAAAGGGTGTCATAAGATCTTTCCTGAGCCTTCTCTTCCACCTTTCTTCACAGGAGAGGTATTCCAGCCCTCTAATTATTTTTGTGGCTCTTCTCCGGACCTGCCCCAACAGGTCCATGTATTTGTTGTGCTGGGGACCCAGTACTGGACACAGCACTCCATGTGGTCTCTTTTGAATTTGACAGAGAGTCTGTCATTCGTGAGTTGAGTTATCATTCATGAAATCGAAAAACTTGTTAAGCTGAAAGACACTTTTTTAAAAAGCTGATTATGTTGAGAATAGTAAAGACTGATGGCCTCTAGTATTTTTACATTAAAATTCAGGAAACTCCTCTAGATTAGATATTTCATAATTCTAAATTTTGTAAAAGCTGCAGTTGAAAATATTTGAATAGGATAAGGCCAATGAAAGGCTGAGGTATTAACGTTTCATAATATTAAATGCAAGGCAATTAATTTCATTTTTCTCATGTTGCAATACTTTACAATCTATGATACAAGATTGATACAAGATTGGTGGAGTGCTGGCATGACACTCAGACAGTGTCCCAAAATTCTTCAAGAGATGGATAAATCTCGTTAAATTTAGTGGAGGTTAAAGATGCTCAGCATATTTAGCTATGTGCATGTACTGTATATCTCTGCTACAGAAAGGGAATCAGAGTGTATTCTTATACTTAGGAAAAGTGAGTGAGGAGGCAATTAGCAATTGTCTGAAATAGACAAAAGAAAGAGATAGAAAACCTTAAAGGGAACTAGAGAGCACCAAAAAAGTCTTGTTGTTACAAGCCTTGCTTCATTAAACAGGAAAAATACCTGCAACCAATCACATAAATAAAATAAAATAATTGAATAAATATTAAATAAATAAATAAATAAATAGACTATTGAAAGGTTATAATAAAATAGGAAATTCCTAAGTTTTCAATATAAAGAGAGGATCTATTTGCTCTATCAGTCCCTTAAATAAAAAAAAATTAGACAACCTCATGGAAAAAGGGAAACAATGTTCATCTGAGGATTTTTTCTAGTAAGACTTTGCACTCAAGCCATTTGCTTTTCTTCTGTAGAGCTGCCCAGCCTTGATGGAGTTGTGCTGGTGAGCATGACAGCAGCTTGGATGCTGTGTGTGACCCCCTGCCTGGAGAGGCTCTGCTGACACCACTGTTACTGCAGATACATGCACTCCCCACACTTGTGTGACTTGCCTGTGACCTGTGACTCTTTCAGCTGAGGCAGACAAGTAGGCATCTTTTCTCTTTTTGTTCCCTTCTTTTTTGTCTTTTCCCCCTTTTTTGTCATAAAGGAATTAGCAGATAATTCTACATAGCTGTTCCTAGATGCCTGTATTGTCCCTACACAGGTTAAGCAGTGCAGAAAGCTTTCTGCAAATTCTCTAAACTACAGCTACTCAGTAAGAATTTGCCAACCTTTTTTTTTTTTTTGATACAGAAAGATAGGCATAAACAATAGTTTCCATGAACTCATATTGACTGAAATGCCCTGTTGGGGAGAAATATGTAGAAATATGTTCTCAGGTTTAGATTTAGGTAATTTAGGACATGTATTCATTATTTTATGATATGCATTAGTTATTCTCACTGTTGGCCTGGCTTCGTAAAACAGTTGCAATATATTTACTTTAAATGACTATTAAAAGTTGCAGTAGCTTAATGATGCTTGAGACATTGTTCCTGCATCTTTAGCTTAATGATGGCTGAGATATTGTTTCTGGATCTTTACACTGAAAAGAGATATCAAATGGTTTATCTACAAATAAAATTAAATTCTAACACTACATCAGAAGTTTTCATAGCTAATGTGATGTAATGGAACAAAAATCAGATGTTTTGGTCTAGGTCATTCCACCCAAAACCTGAAAATCAAGGGAAATGTATGTGTGTACCTTATAAATCTGCAATTTGCAGATATTAATTGTGAACTGAAGCAGTGTGTTGGAGAGTTTTCTAAGGGTTCCACATTTTTTCTGAAACAGGTTGATGACTTTAATTTTGTATTTAATTCCTGTAAATTTCCTTTTCAAAAGATTAATTAAAACACTCTTAAGGTAATAAAGTGGACCTCTGCTTTGGGGCTGTTCAGCCTGGAGAAGAGGAGGCTGAGGGGAGACCTTATCACTCTCTACAACTACCTGAAAGGCAGCTGTAGTGAGACGGGTGTTGGCCTCTTCTCCCTCGTGAATAGCGACAGGACAAAAGGGAACAGGTTCAAGTTGCACCAGGGGAAGTTTAGACTGGATATTAGGAAAAACTTCTTCACCGAAAGGGTGGTGAAGCATTGGAATGGATTGCCGAGGGAGATGGTGGAGTCACCATCCCTGGATGTGTTTAAAAACAGCTGGATGTGGCACTTCAGGAGATGGTTTAGTGTTAGGGTGGTGTAGGGCTGTCGATTGGACTTGATGATCTTAAAGGTCCTTTCCAACCTTTATGATTCTATGATTCTTCCACTGTTTTGTCACCTACTCAGTCACTACTATGAAGTACTTTCTCGTTTTTCACAGTCATCGCTCATATATATTTTCCCAAATAACTTATTAACATCAACAGACTTTTCCACCTCACTGCTCAGCTTCTTTTCAAGATCATTAATGACTAAACTAGAAAATATGGAGTCAAATGCAGATCTCTGAGAAATTCTTCTAATAATCTTCCTCCTCTCTGAAAACTATTTCTGCCATTTGTTTTCTATATCTTAATGAGTAATTTATTTACCTGTTTTAGTTTCTTCCACAGTTTTCTTCATCTTTAAGAGCCTTTTATAGAAGACATTGTTCAATGGCTCTTCAAAATCAAGATGCACTATATCACCTTTATTGCTTCAGTCTGGAGGCTTGCTGACTACTTCAGAGAACTGTGTATTTGTGAGAAGTGCTATTCCTTTGCAAAAGCCATGTTGCTTTTCCCTAATTGTTCATATTTATGAACCATAATGGTCCATATTTATTCAAGTGCACATTAATTCTATTTTTAAGCCAATTTCAACTAATTAACCTGCTGGACATGCTGAGCTACTGGTCAGTCCTTGAATTCCCCTGCAGCCTTCTGAAATAATTGGTGTCACGTGTGTCAGCCCTCTGCTTCCACACTGTTTCTGAGAGAGAGGTTTGTGATTTATTTGTTTCATCTTCAAGTCTCCCTAGAGCCCAAAGGTAAATATTCAGCAGGCTAGCAAATTTTTTACTCTTATTTTTAACTATTCCTTCAATAACTTCTGCTGACAGCTGGGTGTATCCTTTACTGTGTCTATAGATAAAAAAAGGTTCAGTTCAGAAATGTCCCTGAACTTATCCATCTTAAACAGCGATATAAACAAGTAATTTTTTTTCCTCCATTACAGCCTCTTTTCCTCTGTATGCTCTTTTCATGCTTTGATGCATGTTCTCCTGCTACAGACTCCCTGGAAGGCTTCTTCCTCATCTCTTTGAAAATGGATTTATTCTTTGGTTTTGTGATATCTGCAGAGAGTTTTCCAGACTCTTTTCTTGGTGCTACCATTTTGTATTTTTACATATAACTGACCTCTTAGTGATTCTTATTCCTTCTATTATGCAAATTTCAACAGAGTTTAAGATTTTTAAAGATTTTCCCTTTTCAGTGGTATCTCCGAGTCTGTTGGATTTTCTCTAGTCTTTGCTAGTAGGTTGTACCACTTTACTTTGAGAAGCCATATGGTGGTATTAGTCACTGTGCCACTGGGAATGATTAATCTATTTAACCTTTTTCTAATAGCTTTTCTCATTTATATGTGATTTCTCTTTTAAAAATCAATCAGCAGTAGACCTTTTGATTTAGTAGCTTCAGGATTTTGGAATCCAAATATGTCCTATGGTCATTCATTACACAGTGACTTCTAATGAAATCACTTGAACCAATTCCTTATACAATGCTGATCATCATCTCTGAAGCATCAGTTTAGGGAAGGAGATGGGGACGGGAGGACTATGTATGTGATGAACACATTAACCAATAGCAACCTGATCCATTACCTTCCTTTCTGGATAATTTCCTCTTGTTCTGGTTTAGTCTGAGCTTAAGCAGAGCAGTGTAGCAGACAAGATGCTCCTATCTGGGCCATGATAAATGCCATTTATATCTATCACCAGAATGCAGATCTTCAGTGAAGCTGAAAATATGATAATGGACCCTTGTACCCATATTCTACCTGGCCCCAGGGAGTAAATGTCTTTAAAATAGCAATAATAAATATTAGCATCATAGAATCATTTATGCTGAAAAATGCCTTTAAGATCATCAAGCCAACCAATCAGTTAAGGTATATGGTTGAAGTACACTGAAATTATGATTTCTAGTTCTGAAAATAAGCAAAGGTATTGCAAATCTGAAGTTTACTTCAGTTATTGCTATATTGGGGTTGGGTGATCTGAGTTTATGAGTTTAAGTTAGAACAGGTGGTAAAATAAAAGGAACTTGATCATAATGAGCAGGTTTGTTTACTCCAAATTCAATAATCTGGTAGCGTATGTCAGGTCTAAACATTCATTATAATGACAGAACTCTCTTAGTTTAGTACTTCATGACTTATGCTGTTCCTGTACTTCACATCTTCACATTTTCCTTTATCTGCGCTTCGATATCTTTCTAAAAGGGGGATCGTGATTTTATTAAACAGAGACTGATATGAGATAACCATTTCAGGCTATTTTTAGTTAAAATTATTCTGCTCTTACTTTGTGCTTCCTTAAATAAATCTGTACTTCAAATCTCCTACTCGATTTTCACAGGGATTTTCAAAGCATTCCAATGATCCTTACATTTTTATTTTTTTTTTACACAGTGGAAGGTAGTGTGACCATGAATATTCTAGAAAACTCTTCCAGATACCTTTTAAAGTAAATATCATTCAGACCTACAAGTTAGTACTGGTTTTCTCTAGTCCAAAGGAAGTTACAGTCTCTTCATTAATTTGAAAATATGTTCAGACAGTGACTTGGATGACACTGAAGATTTCCGGCTTAACAGCAAAGTAATGCACAAAGACATTATTCATACAACTGTAGGAAGAAAGACATTTTTCAGTTACTTTAAAATATTTCCCAGACATGGCAAATCAGTATTTTCCCTTAATCTGTCTTCCACATAAAATTGCACTTAAATCTGAGGTTTTCTGGCAAAAGCTGGTTTTTTGTGTGTTTTTTTTAAATTTTATTTTATTATTTTGCTGTTATCCATGTCACTCCATCTCCTCTTTAATGACAAAAGGACTAGAACAAGCCTTGTAAAACTAAACAGAAACAATTTTGGAATGAGGGGTGTCTATTTTTTTTCCTACCATTTTACAGGAAATGTGCCCAGGTTTCCATTGTATCAAAACTAGTTGTGTTTATTAATACAGGCTTCTGCAAAAATTCTAGCTGCCCCACCTCCCTTACCTGTTGTTGTACAGTGCAAAAATACAAATACAGTAGTGACAGCATCTATTGTCTTCCTCTTGAAGAGTTAATAGATTCATTGCTGTTGCAGAATGAACATTTTTCTGTTTCCTCTTCCAATTGTATTTTTCTTCTTTCATTGGTTTCAGATGAATAATTTTTAAGCATTTCTTTCTTTAAAGTTTACAGGGTATTTACAATTCCCGAAGGACAGCTGTTAGAATTAGAACAATATCAGATATCCTATTACAATCCTTTTTCTTTCTTCCTAACTTTTAAGGTAGACATTCTGATCCTGAGTTATCTTTTTTTTTCGTGTATGTATGTTTTTTTTCATTTCACCACTTGGTGCTGATTGCATCAGGTCCCAGAGGAAGTCAAGTTACTTTGTGCAAGATTGACTCCTTGGCAGTTTCTCTGGCTTTGGTCTTAAAGTGAAGAAAATGATGGCTGAGACGGAGCACTGCACTGTCAGGCACAACCTCTCTGGAGTTGCATTAAGCCACAGTGTCTCAGCAAAGAGCTGCAAACTCCAAAAAATGGTTAAAAGCACATGTGTTTACTCTGCAGTATAATTAGAAGAATAAAGCACAGTTACAGCATTTCATGTCATCTCCATAGGCATTTTGTGCAGACAGTGCTTATTATTATTTCTTGATATTTCTTCACAAGGCCAGCTACTCTTGTAGGGAATAACATAAAAGATTTTGTTGGGAAGTGCGTCACAGAAGGTTTAAGTTGGATCTCAGGAAGCACTTCCTCACGGAGAGGGTGCTCAGGCACTGGGATGCACTGCCCAGGGAAGGACTGGAGTCACCGTCCCTGGAGGTGTTTAAGGAGAGGCTGGATGTGGCACTTAGTGCCATGGTCTGGCTGCTGTGGCGGTGCTGAATCATAGGCTGGACTTGATGACCTTAGAGGTCTTGTCCAGCCTCAACAATTCTGTGGTTCTGTGAATGGTTATGAAAATAGAAAGCCACTACAGACGCAAGAAAGATTTTTTACTTCTTTAGAATTACATTTTTTTTTTTTCCCCCCCTTCCTGACGCATCAGATACTGGCCATCTATGAATGCAGGAAAACCCCAAGAAGACAGCACCGGTGCTTAGATGATATTCAGCAAATCAAATGGCCCAGAATGTCAGCTGTGCTATTCTTGCTCTTTTGCTGCCCTGGAGGGAATCTGAATTGGACGGACATGAGAACAGAACCACACAACTAAGTGACACATAAAGTTATTTTTATTTAATAAGCTGTAGAAGATGAGTAATAAGTTCTATTCTAAGATTTCTTTTCCACAACACTCATAGATTTCTTACTCACAATAGTCAAGGCTCTCCAGTCCAACTCTGACCAGCACCGCAGATCTGGGTGAGCATGACACCAGTCTAACTTTTCAACATGTCCAAGTCTACCGGCAGGCTTACTCCTGCACAGAGTGGTTCTGCCTTGGACTCAGTCTTCTTCGTGGTGTTAGAGATCTATATATAGAGTTACCCTCACCTCCCCAGAGGCTAATATTTTATTATTTATTGCTTTCTAAAATAGATTTGGTAAACTGCTAATTATGTAGTCCAAGCCAATTTCTTTGAGCTTCTCTATGTTGAAGACCAGTTAACATTTTCTACCTGTGTTTTTATCACACTCTAGTCTCCTGCCCCCGAATATGCTACAAACGTGTGAATCTGGCAACAGCAACATAAGTTTATTTGTCCTTTTTGTATTTCCCCATGTGTACTGAATTGATACAGTTGGTCAGATCTATGAAGACATAGTCAAGATCTCATTTACCTGAGCAATGCTTTCAAGTAAGCTTTACCTCATGAGACAGATTCTGTGGAATACCAGCTGCTGGGCTTGGAGAGAGGAAGGACTTTTCTTCCAGGTCAGACTGGCTGAGGCACTGGACTTTTTTTCACATTCCCCTGCAGTACTGAGCAGCGGGTGTTGCCTAACATCAGCATCTAAGCCAAGCCCATGTTCGTCTAAACAGTTTCTGCCGGAGTATCAGACAAGAATGTGCTCTTGGTTTCCCTCCTCGTAACACAACCTCTGGAAACCTCTTCGGTTTGTGACATGATTGCCTGTACTGCTTAGACTAGTGAAAGAACTGGGATTTTTTCACATTTTTGACAAGTGTTTAGCTTAAGGAATCCCAAAGAGCCAGAGGATAAGGGGAAGAAAGTTGCCAGGACCCTAGGGGAGGAAACTTTGGCCTATAGTTCAGAAAATCATAATAATCCCTCAGTGTGCTTATTTACTTATCCAACTGAAATTAGTTAATTAAAAAAACCCCCAGCTTTTGCAGAGATGACAACTCCTCTGATAGTAATATATGGCAAATAACCCTGGTAAAAATCAATATGGCTAAGCTATTAAACCCCCAAATATATTTCTTATTTAATTATTTTTGTTTACTATTGAAGCTTTCTTCCTTGACTACACTGTCACTTAAAATATCACTGTAATACAGAAAAAATATGGTTTTTCTATACTATTGATTATGCTCAGCATGAGTATAAATGATGTCACCAGATGGAAGGCAAATCAATAGGTCAGAACTTACTGATGATATAAAAATTCCTTCAGGTTTCAAGATAAACACATCAAGTCTTTCAACTATGGTTATAAAAGTCTACCCATTTTCTTTTCACAAATTGTCCTAAAGAATGGGAAAACAGTTACTTACCTTGCAGTCTACTCTGCTATGGCAGTTTTATTGTCTACTTTCTGGCATGTGGTGGAAAGGGTATATATTTTCAGCATGGAATGGTTTAAGATATGAAAACACTAAGCTCTGAATAGCCCTTCATCAAAGAGAAAATCTCACATCCAAGGCCTTTTAAGAGGAACAAAACAGTGAGGTGCCATTGGAGCAAATGGAAGTATACAAACAAGAGATGAAATATATACATATAAAAAAAGACACCTCCCGAGCCCTGTAATGAAAAATGACTCTACCTCATGTTTGGCATCTCATCTCCTACTGGCAGGAATAGATGTCATGCCTCTGTAAACAAAAAAGCCAATGTAACAATGAATATTAAGGACTGTTGTTAGATGTAAGATAAGCTGAGCTATTTTACAGCGTTTTTAGCTCTTGCCCAGAGAGAATCATAATGGTAAAATAAGCCTTCTCCAGTGATGTAAAAAAAACTTTATTCAGTGCTTCAGCTTGCTGCTTGTCATGAGAGGCACTAAAGCACCACAAGATGATAAGGGCAGAATATTTGAATCCTACATTGTTCTAGGGTATGGTTGCAACACCACTATGCTAGGCTCTTCATCATAGAATCATAGAACCATAGAAGGTTTGGAGTTGGAAGAGACCTCTAGAGATCATCTAGTCCAACCTCCCCTGCCAGAGCGGATCCCCTAGGGCAGCCACACAGGAACGCGTCCAGGCGGGGTTTGAAAGTCTCCAGAGGAGGAGACTCCACAACCTCTCTGGGCAGCCTGTGCCAGTGCTCCGTCACCCTCACAGTAAAGAAATTTCTCCTCGTGCTGAGGTGGAACTTCCTGTGTTTTAACTTAAATCCATTATTTCTTGTTCTATTGCTGGGCACCACTGAAAAGAGACTGGCACCCTCCTCTTGACACCCACCCCTCAAATTTTTATATACATTAATGAGATCCCCTCTCAGCGGTCTCCTTTCAAGGCTAAACAGCCGCAGTTCTCTCAGTGTCTCTTCCTAGGAGAGATGTTCAAGTCCCTTAATCATCCTCGTAGCTCTCTGTTGGACTCTCTCCAGTAGGTCCTTGTCTCTCTTGAATTGGGGAGCCCCAAACTGGACACAGGATTCCAGGTGTGATCTCACCAGGGCAGAGTAGAGGGGGAGGAGAACCTCCCTAGACCTGCTGGACACACTTTTTTTAAGGCACTCCAGGATCCCATTGGCCCTCTTGGCCACAAGGGCACATTGCTGTCCCAAGGACAACTTATTGTCCAGTAGGACTCCAAGGTCTTTCTCCATGGGGCTGCTTTCCAGCAGGATAACCTCTTATCTGTACTGGTGCCTGGTGTTATTCCTCCCCAGATGAAGGACTCTACACTTATCTTTATTGGACTTCATGAGGTTCCCCTTTGCCCAGCTCTCCAGCCTGTCCAGATCTCACTGGATGGCAGCACAGCCTTCCTGTGTGTCAGCCACCCCTCCTGGTTTCGTATCATCAGTGAACTTGCTGAGGGTACACTCTATTCCCTCATGCAGGTCATTGAGGAAGATATTGAACAAAACTGGACCCAGCACTGATCCCTGGGGAATACCACTGGCCACAGGTCTCTAACTTGACTCTGTGCCACTGATAATGACCCTCTGAACTCTGTTATTGAGCCAGTTTGTAATCCACCTCAGAGTCCAATCATCTATCTCACATTTCTTGAGTTTACCTATGAGGATTTTATAGGGGACAGTATCGAAAGCCTTACTGAAGTCAAGGTATATGACATCCACTGCTCTCCTTTCATCAACCCAGCAGACAGAGAATTTTCTTTTGAACTAGTAGACATCCACTTGGAATAAAAAGATGAAAAATATCACAAAGAAAATGGATAAATAAGAATCACCAATGTTATTTTAACTAAATGGAGAACTTAACTAAAATATTTCTACACACACACACACTACTGTCCTTGCAGCTCATCTGTTCTGTGCTTGACAATTGCAAAAACAAGACAAAACAGGTCATAAAACTCAAGCATGTACAACTTCTATCAATGACAATATAAGTCTTTCCATAAACATAAAGAAGAACATGATTTGACCCTTTTGTAGCTTATGGCCATGCCACTGAAACATACAAGATAGAAAATTCAAATACTATTACTTAACATTGAATCAAAAACACTTATTTCAGTGTTAAGCTGCAGCGATACACCCAAATTGTACCCAAATCATGTTATGCCAGCAATGGAGTCTGCATCACCTCAGCTCAACTTCAAACTTCCATCAGAGTCTTCTTTTCCCTGACAAAAACAAACACCAGGCAAATCCATATTTGGGTGAATTTTCAGAGGTTTTTCTTGTGGACCAAGCATTTGGAAACTGCTAGAAAGGTAACTTGCTTTTACTGAATGCTGCATACACTATAACCTTGATAATTTAATTGGAATGGGTTGGTTTTTTACTGGCAAATGTTATTCTGCCTCTAGATAAGTACCAATTTGTTTACTGAAAATAGCAAACTGAATGCAGCAAAGAGGAATTGCAGGAACACCAGCAGCACAGGAAGAGATGACAAACAGCCAACAGCAAACCTTCCAGCATAGCAGCCCCCAAAAGCTCTATGGCTTGTCTTGGGGGCCCTTTTATACTGAGCACCATGGGAAGGAATACCATAATTGGTCTATTTGGGCCACCTAACCCATCCTCTCCTCCCCATAGGCACATCTGCTCCCCTCCATGATTGCTGTGTGTGTTAGGAGCCCCAGAGAACGTTTATCCTGGTGCTCTCAAACCAGGACAAGGATCTTGAGAACAGGTCTTATGAGGAGTGGCTGAGGAAACTGTGGTTGTTTAGCCTGGAGAAAAGGAGGCTGAAGGCAGACCTTAACACTCTCTATATCTATGTGAAAGTAGGTTGGAGAAAAGTAGGTATTGGTCTCTCCTCACAAGTTACAACTGACAGGACAAGAGCAAATGGCCTACAGTTGCACTAGGGGAGGTTTAGGCTGGATATTAGGAAAAATTTCTTTGCCAAAAGGGTTGAAAAGCATTGGAACAGGCTGCTCAGGAAGTGGTTGAGTCACCATCCCTGGAGATATTTAAAAGATGTTTGAACATGGTGCTTAAAGATGTGGTTCAGGGGTGGACTTGACAGTGCTAGGCTTGTGGTTGGACTTCTGATGATTTTTAAAGGTCTTTTCCATCCTAAATGATTCTATGAATCTGTGATTGTCTATGAAACCTTTTCTGTAAAAGTTCAGTTCTTTTGGATTGAACTTTAAATATACACTTATAAGAGCTCATCATGTTCCCAGCTGATTTAAGAGGTGATGTTTACAGACCTTGGTGAAGAAAACCCTAAATTTATATAAAATCACAGAATCATAGAATGTGTTGGGCTGGAAGGGGCCCTTAAAGGTCATCTAGTCCAACCTCCCTGCACTGAGCAGGGACATTTGTAACCAGATCAGATTGCTCAGAGCTGCATCAAGCCCGACCTTGAATGCATCCAAGGATGGAGCCTCTAGCACCTCTCTGGGCAATCTGTTCCAGTGTTTCACCACCCTCATAGTAAAGAACTTCTTCTTAATATCTGATCTAAATCTGATCTAAATCTCTAGTTTAAAACCATTCCTCTTTGTCCTATTTCTACGTGCCCTTGTAAACAGCCTGCCCTCACAGGAGAGGTGTTCCAGCCCTTTGCTCATTTTTCTTGCATTGAGGACTCCAGAGCTGGACATAAGGTAAGGCCCCACTAGAGCAGAGTAGAGGGTCAGAATCACCTCTCTTGACCTTCTGGTCACACTTCTTTTGATGCAGCCCAGGATGCAACTGGCCTTCTGGGCTGCAAGCATGCGTTGGTGGCTTATGTCCAGCTTTTTGTCCACCAACACCCCAAGTCCCAGTTTCTGTCTTTTTTACAAACTTGCTGAGGGTGCACTCAGTATTGAGATTTTTGTTTTGTCTTGCCTTTTGTTCTTTTCCAGAAACAGTCTGTTGGTAGCACATATTCAACAATAATAATTGTTAAACAGCCATTAGGAATGAGTGACATGCAGTAATTTTCCAGGTAGTCAGACAAGAATAACAGTTATAACCATTATACACCTTCAAACAGCCTTAGGAGTATAGTACTGTAATTATGGAAGCTTTCTTAGCAACTCTGAAAGTCTACTGGGTGTTATAATAATGTGAGTTTATTTTTATCTTGGTTTTCTAAGAAGAAAAGTTTTATGCAATCATTTTGTCCACGTTCATTTATCTGTCTGTCAGTCAGTCTCCCCAACAACTTTCGAACCCCATATCCAATTTCAACCAAATTTGAAAATGCAGCTGAGGGCTCAAAGCTATTAAGTTCCTACAATCCTGTATTGCATAGAAGTTGAAGGTTCAAATTAGCATTCTCTCAAGTGAAGATCCCATTCTGAGTACAAGAGGTTTGTCTGACAGCTGACCAGTTAGCATCTTCATACAAATTGACTGTAAAGCCTGTTACAGTGCTTGCTTGCCAGATCAAATTATTTCAGTGAGGGAAAGATACAACAGAGCCATCGGACACCAATCCGCAAAAACTTCCTCCCCCTCTCAAAAAAAAAAAAAGGAATCTGCTTCATTTTGTTTGTCCTTGTTCTGCATTTTAATGCAGAATTCCTATTGCTTTCCTTGGAAATTTATTTTATGGATTGATATTGTGCTATTGATTAGTTTGCAGCAGTATTTTGTCTCATTTAAAACTCCTTTTAAAAAAGTATTATTCTTTGCAGTGAGCTTTTTATGCACTAATTAATTCTCATAGCATCCTTATAAGACAGGTACATGTTATTATCCATGGGTTTTTTTGAGGAAAAATTCCAGTACAACATCAAGTTGAATCTATGTTGAGGAGCAAAGTTAGACCAGTGTTTTAATCTTTGTAAAAGAACAAATAAAAAAACGCCAGCACTTCACAAATTTACTATCCTCCATACAGCTATGCTTGATATTTCTAGTGTATAATTTATATCAGCGTTTTCATTATTTTAAAATAAATATTTTCTTTTTCCTATGGTAAAACTTGGTCAACAATACAACTCATGGAATCTTCTTCTTTGCTCATTTTTTAGAGATTAGTGTCATAGAGACTGTTGTGACCTGAGACGGTCACATAGAAGCAAGTACATAGGAGATCAGACAAATGGTTGGAGACCATTATTAGTTAATTATACTGTTATCAATAATCTAGTAATGGTATGTTTGATACGTGACAGTGTGGAATAATCCAGATGAAAAGAGGCTGGAAGAACTGACACATGATAGATGCACATTTTTGTCATTTGGTTCTGCAAAGTGAGTTTACAAACTTTTCTGCTTAGAACTACAGAAGTATTCACCAAGCATGTAAGCATCAAATTCTCTTCCACTTTCAACATGTGGCAAAGAGTTGTTTCAACATGTGGCAAAGAGTTCTTTCAGTGATTGACACAGAGTAGCACCAAACTGGCTGCCCCTTTTTGTCTCCTAAAATAAATGGCAAAAAGATTTACCATTTTCTGCTTTTTCTTTACTCTGGCATTCATAGTTTTGTTTGGTATTACAATGCATTTTTACTATTAACTAAAAAAAAATGAAAAAAAGATATTTTTCAGAAAAGCTTCTTTTGTGCTTTTTCACTGCTTCTACTGATTCACTGACTCTTAAAGAGCCTACTCCTTACGTGCTGTTTTCTTTTTTAATTACTGTCCTGCAGCTGAGTTGTGTAACTGGTTGTCCTGGTTTGAGCTAAACCAGAACAAATTCTGTTCAGTGATTTTACTTTTCAGGTTTTTTTACTGCCTGAGCAATGGCATGTACCCCACAGTATGCACAAGCAGTTCATCCTAACCCTTGCCGTACGCATTGCTCTGTGTGTGTTAACAGTATCTTCCCATGGAAAATACTGCACGATCTCTTGTCTTTACCTAGCTGCCCTGAAAACCTATGCAATATATTCTACTGTTGAAAGTGCCAAACCTTTTTAATCATTTGAGATCTGACTCTTTTCCACTTGTATTCTGTTCTAAATCATTAATTACTGTACTGAATTCTTCTAGTGCTGGCTTCAAAACTTATGCCTTTCCACAGATAGAAAATTTTACAAATGTTTAACATTTCCATTTTTCCCCCCCACTGAATTTACGCACCTAGTTATTTGATAATTAGAGTTAATTATCCAAATTAGATCTCACAACATTACATGTAGGAGCAAGGCTGTAGCTGTGAGGTGGAACAATGGATAACTCTGCAGCTGCATCCAGGCCTTCACTGACATTGTAAGGCTCCAGAAGCTCTGTTTCTCTCCTGCAGTAAAGCATAGTAGGCTGAAGAAGTTATTGCAGTATTTTACTGATAGTGTGTACAACCTGAGACTCTTGGCCATTGCCTCTGTAGCCTTTATTCCTGCTCAGCTGCACCTTGATGGGAGCACGGGGAGCACCCTGAAGGTCCTGTTCCTGCATGCCTAGACTCATGACCTTGTAATTTGCTTTGAAGTATACGGATGTGATGTGAGCTCTTCTTTCTCCTACTGTGCTTAATCACAATTCAATTATTTGAGTTTATATTGATAAAACTTGAGCTAAGTTTCCATAGCAACCATAATGATCAGAACATTACAAAGTGGTACACAAACACTGCTTGGTATTGTAACTTAAAATGCGATGGAGCCAAGCAAAGAACACAAAACCAGGGGTTCACATTCAACAGGTTAGAATTGGATGTGTCTTGCTGACCTTTACTGAAGTCCCAAGTCTTCCTGGTGCTTAAGACTGCCTTTATGTCTCATGGGGAGAGGCAGGACCCTTCAGAGAATGATTCATTTCTCTCTGAAGTAGCTTAGATCTGCTATATGAACTTAAGCAAAATCTGTCCTCAAAAATTCTTCAATCCCATGGTTAAATATTCTCAGCCTTCAGCCTATAAATTATAATGCCACCTCACATCTACGTCTCTGTATTTGGACTTCCGTTCTAAGATCAACAGCTTGGATCTATGCAAAGAAATCTCAATTTTCCTATCTATTCAATTACCACAAAAGAAAAATGAGGAAAATAATGCATAGATAATCCCAGTGGGATCCTATGTGAGAATAATAATCTCAAATGTTAAGTGACTATATTAACATAGAATCACAGTTTTGAGTTGGGCTTGAGTTGGAAGGGACCTTAAAGATCATCTAGTTCAAAACCCCCTGCCATGGGCAGAGGCATCTTCCACTAGACGAGGATGCTCAAAGCCTGTCCAGCCTAGCCTTAAACACTTCCACAGATGAGGCATCCACAAATTCCCTGGGCCACAACTATTAAAATTTATATTTTTAAGATGTAGTCTTCATTAGGTCTTGCCATCTCAGTTGTCCATGCAAGTCGTTTAGACTGGAGGAAGTTGTCAAAGCAATGGTAACTTTATCGACTTTTAGGATACAAGCCCTTCCGTTAGTTGCCTTTTTCAACTTGTCTTAATTAAGGTATAATTAGAAAATTGTTCTAGAAAAATAATTAGAAAATAGTTAGAAAACTGTTTATGGTTTCTTTTAGCATAAATACATTCAAGAAAGTGACATTCACAGTTTTATGTACAATTCCCCGTCTTTTTATGACAATTGAAATTCCTCCCATGTTCTCTCTCTGTGCCCTCTGTGTTCATATTACTGAATATATGTCCTTTTAGCAACAAGAAATCCTATATTAACACATGGAGTTTTTATTACTGATATTGTACCGTGTTCTTTAGAAAATCTTACTTTCTTTAAACGTAAACATATATTAAAAGCACCTGGCACCTCCTTCAAAATGCCTGTAGATGGTCAAGTTGAAAACTTCTTAAGATGCAATTAATAATAAACTTACACCTTTCTCTGTATTTTCTACATTAGCTATATTTATAACCAGTAAAAGGTCTGAACTTTCTTGACTTCATTTGAAAAACGGAAGATTTCGTTAAAAGTAATTAACAATTTTTGGAAGAATTATTGTTCCCTGGCTGTCCTTTCCTTTCATATTTTTCTCAGGAATACTTAGCATGAACATTATTTCTGATGACAAAACAAGGGTTGTTTTGGGATTCTTAGCACAGAACTTCTGAATTCTGATATGTTTCCTAGTGTCACCATTCTACAGATTAGGTCTCATAGATATATTTGGTCAAAATTACCTTGATTTATCAAAGAGGAGAAAGAAAAACGCGGATTGACATAGTTCAGCATGAAACTTTATATCAATAAATTGAGAATTCAAAAGAGATGACAAAATAATTAAAGGGATTAAAACAAATGCATTGTGAAAATTTTGAAGAAATTAATTCAGTATATACATGGTGGAAGAAAGTTCTATTCTAGTTGTCTAATACATTCTAAAACCTGCTGACAATAGGTTTGAAAGATCTATTGACAATAGTGGAAAAGAATGGGAATGCCAATTGGCAGCAACATGCTGTGTGAAAAGTTGAGGCATCAAGCTTTTTTCTAAGTAATCGTTTTATGTCTAATTGTTCCATGTGATACAGAGAAGGTACTCTCTAGATCTTTTAATATTCCCTTTTTAAAGTTCTCCTATAAAATCTTAAGGAAAGGTTCAGCTGGAAAAATTTCTCAACTCCAACATAATTGCTTTAGACTTCTGGAGATTATTTACTTGTAGGAGGGTACCAAACAATACAAAGAATCAGCAATAAAAGAAAATATCTTTCTACTCACAAAAAATCCCCAGTGAAAGGTTACACCAATTAAGTGATGTCTTATGTTCACTTCAGTGAAAGGCAAATTAACACACTCTAAACTTTTACTATATATCTTTGTATCATACATTTCCATGTAGAAGAATATTTTTTTTATAATTCTTGTTAATTCTGCTGATGGCATATCTTAGCTTTGCAAAAAAATTTCTTTTTAAAAGACTGGCAAATGAGATAACACGTGTAGCAATGAATATGGAAGAGAAAGATAAAACTGTGGTTTACAGTTTATTCACTGGCAGCCAAAGAGCACTTGAAAAACTGGATTTACACATGTATGTATTTAGTTTTCCACCAGAAAAATGAGAGTTAGCACATCAGTCCTGAATGACGTAGGTTTTTTCTTTGAAAAACTGACATAAATATGTTTCTTAAAAATAAGCTAAGGAAAAAAAAGAAAAAAGGCAATCCATTCCTCAGCAAGCAGCCAAACAAAACCAACTGAAAGATGATAAGCATAATTGAAGTTTTTATCTAGCTGTAAGGACTGATATGTGGATATTTTACACCTGTGTTCCAAGTGAAGAAAGTCTTTACAAACAAAAGAGAATGGAATTCGCATTTTACTTTCCTATAAGCCTTAAATTTTGTTGCATTATAAAAAAGGTTCTTGTTATAAGAAAACATGAGAAAGTGTTGAAGAAGATTGATTGCTACTGTGAGTGATTGCATTCTGATTCAAGCAGAAGTACTGAAAATACGTACATATCCCCTTGGTCATGTGGTTAGCACAGCATTTGAAAATGTTTCAGTTTTTGCACATGGTGGAGGTAGTACATTGGTTTCAGTATGTTCTGTTTTATTATTTCATGATGTTCACAAGAAACCCTGTTAAAACATACTGGATGTATAGGAACTCCTACTACTTTTTAAGCTTCTCATGATGAATCTTAATCAAATGTTTAGGAGTGAAAAATCAACGGTGAAAGAATAGATGCAAATAAATGTTTTCATGCATTAGCTGAATCTCTGTAAGAGACTTCAATATTTATAGCAAAGGCATCAAACAATGTTTGACATTCTACCAGATGTATTCTGTGAAAATAAATCAAATTTTGTTTAAATTCTTATTTAAACTCTTAGTACATGTGGGATGGGAAAGGAAAAAGTCATGCAGGATATATGTGAATAGTCTTTGTTTGAATCACAGCTAACTACAGGAGAACATGTGCAATGATAGTTAAATCTAGTTTGCTTGGGCAGAAATTAAATAATTGCTGAGAGAATTACACCCTATTTCTGGACTTAATTAATTGATAGTGTGTTATCCAGATCATCATGAGACTGAATGACACTGCTGAAAACTGGATGTGTTCATTTCATTTGCAGGCAACCATAAAAGACTCTGTGGAAAAGGTACTTAGTGTCAGCATTGAAAGCCAGGGTATTATATTTACCTAAAAATATGTCACACTTCAGAAATCATGTCATGTCCCTGCCTCTGATGCTGCTACCTGGAGAACAGATTATTGCATTTTACCTTCACCTGCTTGCAAAATGTTTTGCTGGTTTAACATCTGGCCCTGGAGAAGGACAGCAGTGCTCCACTGACCTCAGCTAGACACCGGCTGCATTAGTCCTGCTTACATCTAACTGGGTTACATAGAGTGGTTTTGGAATAGTCAGGTTTAAAGAAGCCAAGCTGCATTTGGCCATTACCCTGGAAAAAATACATGAAAAAAAAGTCTAGTTTACCGTATGTTTGCTTTTATTAGTGGATAGATGAGACAATATTTTTTAAGCATTTGCCTATACTGTAGTTTAGATGACTGAACCTTTTATAAAGTTTAGAATTTGCAAGCTTTTATTTTCAACACACTTCCATAAGACCATTTCTTGCTTGTTTTAACTTCATCTTCAAAATTCTGGTTAAGATATTTTAATGCATTTTTTTCCCCTCTAAAATGCCTTTTTTCTGGTGTGCTATCATATGTTTTCTCTAGTCATCCAGCCCAGCTTGACATTTGAAAAAACCTTTAGCAAACTACCAAGGGAGAAATACTTCAAGATGTTTCCTCTTAATATTTCCACTAAGCAGAAGAGGAAGAAACTGCATGGAATATAATAGAGTTCATCTTCAAATCCATGGATCTGCTCAATCTTTAGACTACTATAAAATGACCAGTGCTTCTAAGGAGCCTTCCTGAAAGTGAGACACCAATGCAAATGTCCTGACAGGTCTTCCCTTGCATCTACTACTAGCTGTACAGAAGCAGAGCAGAAGGTAATCTGTCTCAGTAGCCCTTTTTGAGCAGTGGTTGGTAGAGGAGGCCTGGGAAAATGTATAAAAACAAAGGTATCCTACAGTCATATTTCTGCTGCATATCAACTTAGACTGAACAGTGTGAAACTCAGTGAAGCTGCTGAACGCTTAAAAGTCTTCATTGTGAAGTCTGAAAACTTTGTGCTTTGATTGCAAAGTACTGGAAACAGAACTGGAAGACTGGTTTTCATGTATAATATAATGTAAATTTCCCGTCCTCCTGTTCGGGGCTCTTTGGGCTGATTCAGAGTTAATGTAACTTTATCTACAAAAGTGCATCCGTCTGAAACACCCCCAAGGCAGTAGAATAGTACCCCTTGCCCATATCTTGTTCCAGACTTTTAATCACATATTTCCTATAGCAGAGTGAAAGTGTGCTGGGAAGCTGTGAGGAGGGTGCTGGTGCCATGAGGCCTGGAAGACTAACAAGATGACAATAGGAGACTTGCCTGTACTTTTCCCTGCTAGCAACTGAAGGCATCCGGCTCCCCTTGGTCCACTGAAGAGTAGAGGCAAGTTCACCACTCTTTGTACGGGCAGAACAACTGCTGTGTCTTGCTGTTATGCCCCAGGTGTGGCAATCAAGCACCAAGACTGCATCATTGGTCCACTGAGATAGTCCCAACCACATACTCGGCTGCTGATTTCTATTCCCTTTTTCCTCCCATAGGTTATTCCTTTTTACCCCTGTTCCTTACCAAATAACCTGTCCCTACTTTTCACCCCACTGATCCCTGTTCTGGTACATCTGTAATTCGGTATTTCTGGTTCTGTTAACTGGATGACCTCAGACACATACAGTATTGCTGATGTAGTTTCCTAGGTTGCTTTGCAAGATTCCTCTCCTCACAGGTCCCCCATACTCACCTCCTGCGAAGTTTGTCTGTTTCTTGCATATCTACTCCTGAACCACCAGTGAAATCCAGCCATCCCTTCAGGTCACTTCCATAACTTTCATTAGATCCTCATAGATCCGTCTTATTACACACAGGAGTTTCTCTTGTCCAGTAGTTTTCCAAGTCCATCCAGCTAGCTTAACCCCAGGCCAAGACATAGGCAGTCATCAGCCAGCAGCCTCAGCAAAATAGGGATAGCCTAAATGACAAAAATAATCAGCAGAAGAGGATATCTTTTCATACACACAGAATGTCAGAGAAATTGCGTAAGAAGAATCTAAGTACCTGTTTTAACAAGAAGCATGGCAATACATTTCAGACCCTAGCCTTGTTTAAGAGGGTAAGTAAGCATCTCATTTGCACTGTGCTCACGAGAACAATCCCCACCGATGGGATAAACAGCCTACGGAGGAATGACACAAGGTGTCCTTGCTTACTGAAAGGAGAAAAGCAATATGCTCCATTGCCTTATTCATGATGCATCACTGCCTTCACGGATAATAGCTGATGTGATTCAGTAATTAAATATCCTTTACTACTTCCCACCTTATGTAATCACATTTCATTTTAAGACTGTAGTGCTCAGGAAGACCTCCTGACCCAGCAAATCCATCCAGCTGTGATTACAGACAGGCATTTAATATACCTCATCTAGAAGGGGCCATACCAACATACCTTGCATCACAAAGCACCTCAGTGCCTCAGAAATTATGATCTTTAGTGTAAAAGATGACAAAAAGAAGAGGGCAGGAAAAATCAAGTGTATCAGCAATCCCCATATCAGTAAAATGGCAGATAACTTTTTAGGTGAATGTGCTCTGATGAGCCTGGGAAACAGATGACACACGATGATACAGAAAATGATAAAAATAACTTAGTCACCACAGCAGCAAAAAATACAGCCTCATCAGAATGATGAGTTTTCCCATAAATTTTATATCCATGTAGGTGACTACACAAAGGTATAATAATACTGTGGAAAATTATAGTATGTGCCGCAAAGTGCAGAAGTAAAATTGTGTGAGGATTCTTAACTTACAATTTCTTTTCCTTTATATTTACTACATGATCTTTTTATTGTTTCTTTTAAGTTTTACTTTAAAATTATGACGTTCAACTTTCTGTTGAAAGACATTAGGCTGCTTGGTCCTCAGTAACAGTGTATTTATTAAGCTAAATATTATTTTAGAAATTCTAATTCTTGTAGGGAAACTTTAAACATTGCAAGCATTATTTGATAATATATTTATGTTGTCAAAAGAGATTCAGCAATTAGTTATTTGTAATGCTTTTGAAGTGCATACACAATGAAAACACTAGCTAAGCTGTAAAAATAATTAAATTTTCATTACTTGTTTTTTCTTAGTTTCTTTGGCCTCTTCTTAAACATAGTTTTCATTGGAAGTAACAATTTTGTTGTAATCATACAACAATTTGTATCAGTATGTCAGGCCCATAGTGGAGGACAGTAAAAACATCACAAAAGGAGCACAATGAAAGGAATAAAACTCCCCAAGAAATACATTATTTTTGCATTTGATTTCAATGATGCTTTGTTACATGTATGTATCAGTTTTATAAAGAAGTTGCTTTGTTTTAGACTGTTTAATTTAAATGCCAAGAGCAACAATTAGTTATTAATAATTAAATTTATATAAATAATTAAATATAACTCGCTGGTTTCATTAATGTTTATTGAAATAAAGAAAAAGCTTTCCAAATGTTTATATGTTTCAGATAATTTCCTATACTATTCTTCCAAGTGTATTGTTAGTGCCAGGAACTTTTCAATACTCAAAAGCAGTTCAGTTTATAATATTTTTGCAATACATAGATAATAAATGTTAAACATAAGGAACAGGATCATGGCATATGAAAGTATAATGACATTCTATGCTGCTTATTCTTGTCTGGACGTTTCAAAGACTGTCTTGCCGCATCTCAGTTTAATTATATATTTTAATTACTCTGAAGAGTTTTCAATTAAATATATTTTGTGTGAAAAATTATTCAGCTCCTAGTTTTCTCACATAAGTAATGTACAATAGTTTTCACCATTTTTTATGTATATCTTGCAAATATTTACTCAAGCATGGGACCAACTGTGCAGTGTCTATTTCCTGAGTTTGTTGCTGAGAGTTTTTTCTCTTTCATAATACATTTACAATGTTTCTTTTTCTATTTGACTTCAAATGTTTTTAAATAACTCATTTAAGAATGACAGATTAATATTTTATCTTTGAAATTCTGTAGTGGAAAATATGAAAATATTGTGCAGAGTTACGTGTAGGATTACTTGGTTGACATCACTTTAATTTGAAATGTAGACACGTGAGCTGTCTTTAGGAAGAGTAGAATTAGATGCTTGGCTTCTCTGAGTTCCTAGAATATATCCAAGTTTCCAATCACAAGTTTTTTACAAAATATTTTAAGAAACAAAATAAGAGTCATTCCACTGTACAGGTGTGCTCTCTACCCAGAAGTACAGGTGGGTTGAAATAGCTGCAAATCCATGTCACAATGGCTAAATTTGTAAAGAAAAAAAGTCTGAAGAATAAACTAAAGAGATCTTGATTATGAATCTGAAGGTCAAGCTCATTACATGTGATGTAGCTTTAGAAACAGGCCAGACCTACCCATCTGGTTCAGTCACAGTCTTCCAAATATTTAATGATGAAAGCATGTAAAAGTCACGAAACTTAATATTCAGAAGTGTCTATGCTCTCTAAATCATAATAGTTATGCAGCCATGACAAAGCTTCTTGTAAATAGAGTCACACCTGAAACATGATACTCTGAGAATGATGACATCAGAATACGGATATGAGATTCTTTTTACATTGGCATACAGGAAACCAGTAGGACAAACTGGCAATTGAAACGAGGAGGGACAAATTTTCACAAGGGTCAGAAACTGGATAGTTCCTGCATTGTGACTTTTAGCAAAATTTAGCTTATGACTCCCAGCATGAGTTATTACACGCAATACAAACATTTAGATTCCAGAGAACTATTTAGCTTTATTCCATCTTTTCAGACACTTTTTAAGAACATTGCATCTTTCAAGAAAGGAGTGACAACACTATCTGGTAACAGTCAAATTTCTACAACAAATTCTAAAAACCTAAAAATTCAAACGGAAAGATTCAGTCAGTGAATATTTGTATTTTTCTAAAAAATGAGACTAAGTGTGTATGAATTATGAAAAGTAAGCATTTACTATCTCATTTACTTGTAGTTTTTTTGATCTGTATTTACTTGTAATTAGTAATTTGATAACAAAATTGTAGGCATAAGATATCAAAGTAAGAAGAAAAACTGGACAATTATAGTTTTCTAAAGCATCTGTTCTCTCGGGACAGATGAAACAGTTTCAGTTATAGAATTGGCCAACTCTGCATAGTTATGATTAGGACATAAACAACCCAGACATCTCTGACAAGTTTTATTTTCTGGCAGGTTTGTTCAGACTTTCACCACAAATTGTGACAGATTGTGAAAAATGATCCAACTTGTTTGTTCTAAATTCTTTTCATTCAAATCACCAGCATTTTGGAGAAGCAGACCAGGATCACTGAACTGTCCTTCCTCTAGTATTACAGAGACAAATAAGAAATGAACTCACTACAGTCAGTGTGCATAGTTTCTATTACTATACACTCTCAGTTTCTTGATGATGTGAGGGTGTCTCTATAGACCTCTGCAACTGCGGAATCCCAGTCATTACAGTTTATAGAGCATGGATTAATTTTTTTAAAGATATTTAAATTTAATTCCAATAATTCTCTACGCCATCATATTAGCAAAATCTTTCTTAGTGTGAAGAAACAAATGTGAATTATTTCCTTCTCCCATCAAACCTATTTCTCCTTCTGCCCAGATACAAAACATTTCCACTATAGCCTTTTGGACATAATATCATTTAGGTCAAAAGAATCTTTGAGAAAATAAGACACCACATAGAGATGGTCTGTTTTCTCTTTTGATATAGAAAGTTGTTTCTTAGCAGCAGTGAGCAGAAAGAAAGGAGGAGAGGGTAGTAAACATGAGTATGAATGAGAAAGCCCAGATAGAAAAGCCTATATTCACTTCTCTTTTCTTGATGAAAGGCAATCTCTCAGAGGTGTGCTGTAACTCAGTTATGCAATGCCTTCAGAGCCAGAAAGCAGCAGACGAACACATACAATTCAGGCATCAACAGACTCTAAATTGGCCACAGAAAAGTGTCATTTAGAATACAAAGTAAGATGAGTGCTGTCTCCCTTAGTGAGTCTGGTTCAGGTCCAAAATACTATGTGCATGCAGAGCGTTTTGCTCACAATCTGTAAAAAAGTTGGCCATTTTAACTTCACTGAAAATGTCAGGCTGTAATCCATAGTTGGTTAGATTGTCAAGTGCATTAAAATCAAACCAGAGAGAGGCATGAGGAAAACCCCTCCTAGCTAATGACATGAAAAGCATCTGGTCATATGATCACAGGATAGCTCAGATTGGAAGAGACCTCATAAAATTTCTATTCCAAACTCCTGCTCACAGCAGGGTCAGCTGTGATACTTGACCAGGCTACTCATGGCTCTCCCAGGTAGTTCTTGAAAGCATTCAACACTACATAACCTCTCTGGGCAACCTGTTCCAGTCTTTTTTTTTTTTTCTTACATCATTCTGGACCCTCTCTAGATTCTGGCTGTGTCTGGAGTCTTGTGTTCTGCCATCATGCACCACTGTAAAGTGCCTTACTCTAGAGGTATCTAGGAGAATGAGCACAAAATGGCACATTGCCAAAAAAAGATTGGGATGCTTTCATACTATATGTTGGCTAACAACTGAAAGATGTTTTCTGTTTCTTGGTAGTCTACACTTACTTTGAAAATGTCTGTTCAGGACTGAGCGGAGAACCATTATCCACTCGTATACACAAACTAAAACTTCTTCACAAAAGCAGTTATTTTAAGATGTCTATGTATTCTTTCTGCTCATCTCAGAAATGGAGTTGTAGTTGTCCAGAGTTAGAAAGCTAAAAAGCTTTTCCTTCATAAAAATGCACTAACTTTATTAAGCAGTATGTTAAAACTATATTCATTTTAATTTTTCATTAGTAAGGATGTGATTAAAAGGCACATATAGCATTCTAAAACTCTTCAAGCTGGTCTGCAGTGGCTTCAGCTTTTTGATTTTTTCCTCTGCGGTTTATAAGTTTGCAAGAAATGTGCCAAGGAAGAATTGATGGAGATTAAACTATTTTTTTATTTGGAAGGAGAGGAGCACCACTCATTGGGTCCAGTAAGGAACCCATCTTTTGTGACCCTACCTATTACTTTTTTTGGATTTCACTCTTCTGTTCAGTTTGAATCTCCCAAATATTCATAACGACTACTGCATGTAGCTTTGGTGTCTTTTCAGTGCTGTGGAGAGGGAAAATGGGCTGAGGACAGGTTCCACTTGAGATGATCTCTGTGCTGACCATCAGGGAGCAGCCAGAGTGAGGTTGCTCTGCATAGAAGGACAAAGGTGGGCAGAGGTGGGCAAAGGGTGGGCAGAGGCAGATAGAGCACGAACAAGGGGTACAGTCCACAGTAGCTGAGAATGGTGAGTAGAGCAGGTCTGATAATAGTAATTGGTTTCTGCCACAGTCTAGCAATCAGCAGACATGTGTAGTGACAAGACAGGTCCACAGTCAAGCCAGACCATTAAGAAGGCAGGTGGCACAGCACATCATTCGCACCCTGGAGATCATGCAGGGACCAAGGCAGAGGGTTAGATGTTATGTTCAGCTCTCGGGCTCCTGAATGAGAGCACACCTGCACGGATGAGGCTGGTCATGTCACCTGGAGCCTATAGGTATACTCATGGCCCAGGCACTGACAGTGAAAGCTTAATGATTACTTCGCAAATTTTGTAACCAGTAGTTTCCTGCTCGGTCGCCATGTGTTGCCTGGTCTAGTCGAGAGGGGGCGTCCCTGCCCATGACAGGGAGGTTGGACTAGATGATGTCTAAGGTCCCTTCCAGCCTAGGCCATTCTATGATTCTATGATTCTATACTTCATGATAGATTTTTCTAAAATGTATTTTCCTACTTTGCTTGTAGGGATTTCATGCCATATGGTCCCATCCAAATATTACCGAAATTGTATTGTATCATATTTACCATTCCTTCCATTCAGTAAGCCAGTTATTTTGGCAAAGAATGACACTGAGTCCCAGCAAATTCATGCCTGACATTTGTTATACTACTTCTTTTACATATGCACAACCCAATTACTTAATTAGTGCTAATATTTTTTAAAGTTTGAGGCTAAATAGTCTCATATTTCCATATTTGTTTCCCCCGTTTGAAATACAGGCACTGTGTTGCAGTCCCTCTGCCTCTGAGATCAGGCCTATCTTCCTGTAACTCATGAGGTTAAAGAGTAAAATAATCTCTTTGACTAACTCTTAAACACCTTACAGTAAGCTTTGGAATCTGACCTGAAATCTGACTGATCTATCTAACTGCTTATTAACGTATTCTTTCTCTTTTCTATCATTGTTTCTATTCCCTTTTAACTACTGATGGTTTAAAATCTTAGTTTGCATCATTCTTTATGTGACAATTAAACAGAAAAAAGCATTGTGCTTTTAAAGAAAGTAACTGTTGTCCATTTCATTGTAGAAAAAAAATGACTACCTCATTGCTCTAATGAAAATCTATCTATAATTCTGATTGATAGCTTCTGACAATGTTTTTAAATTAGAATTGATTCTCTCCTGGTCCAAAGTAACACCACATGAAACACTGAAGAATGAGCTTTTAACTTACTATATTAATGAATTCAACAGGTATATAAAATTTTAAATAAGTGACTTACGCTGGTTTAAAAATGCATGGGTATAACACAGATGAATCAAAGATAGCACCTGATATATTTTCAATATACTAATAATTTTTTCAATGCTTCCACTAAGACATAATTCCTCCTGGTTTTTTTCTTTTTTTTTTTTTCCTTTCTCCAAATATAAGAATTTGATGCAGAGATCTGATACTTTAAAGAACTTCAAAGTGATTGAAACAGAATGTCTTTGTAATGAGCTCTGAAATAAAACTAAAAATGGATCCTTGTCCCTGGGAAGTGTGAATGGAAGAAAGTAGAAATTGAAAAATTATTAACTGGGACCAAAGGAGAGCATGCGTACAACCTACATGCAAGTTAACACTGAACAAATGGAAAATACAACATAGAATGAGATTTCTCTAAAACAATGTAGAAGAGTTTGCAAACAGCACTATGTAGACAGGACTAAAATCACATCCTTCCTCACAATAATATTAAGGATTAATCAATTTAGATAACAATAATTCATTGTATAGAGCTTGTGTTAAAACAGAAGAGTGACATTCCATGTAAAGCAAATCATCAAAATTGTAGATAAAGCTAATTTTATTATTATCCACTTTATGTGACAGCTAGCTAAATATAAATATTAAGAAAAATGACATAGCTAATAACACACAAACAAAACAAGGAAACTAAATGCATTCTGTGAATAAATTTAAAAGGATATCAGTTTAATAACATGATCATTAAAAGAATAAGGGTCAAAAAGTAACGTTTTGATGATACCAGGATTTTCATGGCTTAGACCTTCCAAAATTCTTTCAGTGGTTGTTTCAATAGAAGTGTACACTTATTTTCTGCATCTTGGAAAAGGTCAGAAGCAGAGAAAGAAGTGAAGAAACCTGTTCTATTCTGAAACAGCCTCTGCAAATACATCCTGTTTTCTGACTGTACTGCAGTACACTGGTAAGAGTGTGACAAAATGTAGATGCTCTGGAGCCACTCTCCTCCACGTCTTTCATGGCTGGTGTAAAAACAGATGGCCACCAATGAAATGGACATTTCAGAGATTTCTAGTCTGACTTCTTTCTTTTTCATTGTAGGAAAATATAATCTGGGCCACGGAAAGAATGTGAAACACCCTTCTTAGAGTAGATCCTGTTATCTAAGAATATGTGGGTTTTTTGAAGAAGTATGTAAATTAAAGGCACTTTCAATTTCTAAGAGAATACAATTTCCTTTCTCTTTGTGGAAGACAGCACAGCAAATACAACCTCTTACATACAATAATTTTTTATTCCTTATATTTTTACAGTCAAGAACTAATTTAGAGGGCCCTGGAGCTATGGATGCCTCTGAAGCCCTCACTGTTTTGTTGGATAGGCTGTGAACAAAGAATTCTTTTGTATGTGATCCTTTAATATAATTTGAACTAAAATAGCTTCAAGACTCAGAAAACAAGCAAACTAACTGAATAGAAACCCAAATTCATAACTGCAACATAAACAATTGCAGAGTAGAATAAACAGACATATAAGCAGTTATGAGAGCGCTTCCAATAATGCATTTTTAATACTCCAAGAAATGAGTGCAGAAAGGAATCAACATAGTCCCTCAGGCTATAAAGAGCTTCAAGTGGCTTTTATCTTACATCCTGTTAGATTATTAAAAGTTTGTAATTATAACTATATTAATATTTCAAGAATTCTCACCTTAGACCAACCCTCAAACAAATAGAAATATAAGGAAAACACACGTAATCATAAAGAAGAGTGAAAATGTTAAATTCTATTTATGAATTTCTGGTCATATATTTTTGTAGTCTATTTTTAAATAGGGGAATAATTATAATGTTATGGTTTTATGTACCGTGTTTAAGTATGGAAGACAAAATGTAACTCTTTTCCTGTGAATTTAGTACATGAATTAGCAAGATATGTAGGCACTTACAATTATCAGCATTGCATGAAGGGTTTTATGTTTGTGAAATCATTCTAGAAGTATCAATGGAGGGATGAGTTAATATGACAAATACGCTGTTCTTAATTCTGTGCAAGGATGTGACAAATTGTGTAACAAGATGAGCCACACTTAAAACCTGATATTCTGTGTGTGACATTAATAATTTTGAAGTCTTGTACGTATCAAGCTGTCATTGTCACTGCTTAAAGTTTCTTGCATGTAGTGAATGCTGCAATACACAATATGCTATGCAGACAAGTAATTCTTCATTGTCACTAATGTCTTAGAACTCTCCCAGAATGTCAGAAATTAATAGGAATCCAATGTCAGCTAAAATTAGTGTCTCTTGATGGCTCATAGGACAGGGAAACTGGAAAAGTTTAGTCCCGTCTCTGCAAATGGAGTGAAAATCTGTTGTTAACACTCAAGTGCTGAAGCCAAATTGCTTTAATTCAGAAGAAACTTAGATCCTGTTTGACTGTAAAATTCAAAGTCAGGCCTGTCTTGAGTTCTGAACACCAAGAGATAGAACTTGCATTTATAAAGAGGCAGATTTTTTAAATGGTTGAAGTTTTGCTTACATGTTCAAATGAATGGTCAGGTTGCAGAGTAGCGCAGTTCATTAGGTGCTAAGTTATTTTGAAAAATCTGACATGATGGTCTTAGTGGGTGCTGAGTACTAGAGAAATTGACTGAATTTCGATGTCTGAAAGTTTTGCTGAGCTTTTAGAAAATCTGCTTCAGCTATGACTCTTCGATACTCTGGAAACAAAGCACTGCTTGACCTATATTGTATTTTGTCCCAGAATTAAAAATAAAACAAATGTGCGTATAAAGGCATATGCTGTTCACACCTACTTCTTCCCAAGAAAAAACACTTATGATGTATCAAGAGTTAAGCATTGAAGCTATGAGCTATTCTTTTTTTTATGCTGTGCCTCTTTTACCCCAAGAGTTATCTGAGTACACTGTCTAGAAGCTGGCATGCAATGTGCCACATGTAGTAATTAGATTCAATACTTTTACTGCAGCTTCTGGAAATGGATTCCTCCTGCTGATTTCTGGTGAAGACCACAGCAATGGGGAGATAGATAAAGTATTGAATTGTAAGTAGATGATGTCTTTTTCTGGCAAACCCCTTCTAATTTATCGTTCTTTTAAGAATGTTTGAAATAAACAGCTGAGGTTCTCAGTCCTGTTTAGTAAGTTGCATGGAGCAAAGAGACACTCCCAAAGAAAATAACTTGCTGTAAAATACATGTGAAACCCAAATAAATGCAAAACAAATGTGAAAACCAAACATTTTTAAATCTCACAACAGCTTATCCACTGAATTCAGGGTCGGCCTCATTTCTTACAGTTGTGCACAGGAATAAAAGAGAATTCAGTTTACATGAAAGATGTGAAAAATACAGTATAAGGTATGGTTAGAATAACTGTGCATTTATTTTTTTTTTTAAAACGAAGTTATTGGTATGACCAAAGACTAAGATAAGCTAGAATGTGTCTTTAGCAACAGAAAATTCTAGTCATAGTTCTTGTCTATCCAAACCTTATACTAATTTCACTAAGATTTTTACATCTGTAAAAAGCATCAATCTCTATCCAATTTTTAATCTTATTAAAATTTTATTCCGCTGGAATATGAAAGAAAAAATATGGTAGCATATTGATATTTACTTTTAAAATATGTTAGAAAATAGGCTTTTTATCAAAGGTGAATACAAAAGAAGCCACGCATTATTTTCTTGTAAGTTTATTAAGACATTAAGATTGCTTATTATGCAAAACAGCAGCATAAACCTAACTGCATGACTGAAAATCTGTGTAGGAAGGATGGAAATTAAAGATAAAATGGTGAATTTCTTCATGTAGCATTTTCCAGTATTAATGAATGTAAGACAAAAAAATATTGTTGTTTAATCCGGTGTGTAATCACTGAGTTAAAGAAGAAGAAACAGAGTGGTTCTCTTTTCTTCTGGCTGAGCAAATGTAAACCAATAGCCCCTATAATGGTAGTGACGCTGCTGCAGTGACAATGTCAGGATACAGGAATGACAAAGTTTACAAGTGGCAGTAATGCTTCTTTTATTACATCCATAGCTAGAGAAAATCAGACAAGGTTTCAGGCAAGCAAATTCTTCTTCAGGTCAGTGAAGAGAAGTTTAAGTTTATCTTAAAAACTAAAGCGAATTTGGAAGAACCAACTGAAATTTAATTAGATATGTATCAGTCAGACTATTTCTGAAAGATAAGGAGGCTGGTACCTGTGAAGTGGAGAAGATTTGTGGGGGAAGGTGACCTGTATTTTTCAAAAAATTCGATTTCTGAGGGCTGATAATGTATCAATCTCCTAAGGGAAGGAGACAGGCAGTTTATGGTCTTTACAATGTAGAGACATGAAGGGAGGAGGGAAATATTGCAACATGCCATGAAATGAGTATCTATAATGAATCTGTATTTTTTAGACATTAAGTAAAACTATGAAATTTAGTACTTGAGGGATAGGTTTGTACAGCAGGAGTTTGCCAACTGTACGTTCCTAATTACTGATTTTTTTTAATGACTTGTTGCTGCTCTTAAATCCTGGTCTACTTTCTCATTTCACAATGTAACTACATGTTGTAGGACATTCTGTATTAGATGCCTATAATCAAGACAGTCCTTGAGTCTTAATTCAAAGGAGTTTCAGAAAAAAAAATTGAAAAAATCCATCATAAAAGACTTTTAAAGAAAATAAATTTGGGAAAGGAGTAAGAGAAAAAGTGCCAGCATGTCCAGCATTTAGTTATAGGGTAGAAAACAGGAAATTAAATGAAATATTCATCCCTCAGAATGCAGAGTGGTCAGCAGTGGAGTTCTGCAGGGAATTATGCCAGTTAATATAATCCCAAATACCCATGATGAGAGCAAGCAGTGAGGCGTGAAAATCTGCTAATGATACCACGGTTT
Organism: Apaloderma vittatum; assembly: GCF_000703405.1. Classification (NCBI taxonomy): domain Eukaryota; kingdom Metazoa; phylum Chordata; class Aves; order Trogoniformes; family Trogonidae; genus Apaloderma; species Apaloderma vittatum. The sequence goes on from NW_009725563.1 coordinate 67,262, forward strand.
TCAGGACATGAAATGTGAGGGTTGCTTGTTAAATTGCAGGAGGGAAATTGAGAGGCAACACAATATCGGCTGAAACTCAGTGTAGATGAATGTATAAAGGAAAGCACATAGGGGAAGTGGTCTTAAAGCATAACTGGGATGTTGAAATGCTGGGCCATGTGATGATTACTCACTGAATGACCATATGCCTCCATTCCAAGGCAGAGGCATATCTTCAGTGAAGTTTTGGCACGGGTGGTCCTGGTGAGAGACCCTGGAGAGTCTATCTTCAAGAGGGAGATGAACTCTTAGGCTCTGCCAGAATGGTGTTGCTGGGGAGTCAATGGGGTGACTCTTTTAGGGGAAGTGTCCCCACAATGTCAGAGGCATGGCTTTATTAGTGATTGTATCGGTTCCTTTGGGTGCATACTAGTTGCCCAGTTTCACTAGCTACTGTGATGGCACCTAACACACCAAATGAAGCATATTATGTCGCTTCTTTGACTCCTAAATTGCCCAGTAATCTCACTTGAAGTGAAGAGAAAAGAATAATGGAAAAAAGCAAATGATGAAGTGCCATTAAAACAGTTTAAAATTTCTGTGGGGTAAAAATCTAGACAGAAATTCTTGGGATTGGAAACAGGTATTCCAGTACGTACTGTCTCTGTGGTGGGTTGACCCTGGCCAGCAGCTGAGCACCAGCAGGTTTGGAAGAGCAAAAGCAAGAAAACTTGTTGATTGATTTAAAATGTTTAATCAGTGAAGCAAAGCTCACATGTAAGCCAAGGCAAATAGGAAATTTATTCTTAAGTTCCCATTGACAGGCAAGTGTTCAGCCATCTCCAGGAAAGAAGGACTATGTAACTGTGACTAGGGAAGGCAAACACCATCACTCTAAAGCGCCTTGCTCCTCCTTCTTTCTCACAGCAATTATTGTTGAGCACGATATCATGTGGTATGGAACATCCCTTTGTAAGTTTGAATCAGTTGTCCCAACCGAGTCTCCTCTCAGTTTTTTGCATGTCCCCCCAAAAGAAAGTCATGATGCTGTGCAAGCACTGCTCTGCAATAGGGAAAACACTGCTGTGTTATCAACACCAGTTTAGCCACCAGTCCAAACCACAGCACCATACATGCTGTGAATGAATAAAATTAACTGCATCGCTACCAGACTCAATGGAATCTGTATAAACAGTGAGCACAAAATCATGAATGAGAACGAGCAGCTTATTTTTAAAGATACTTTACTAAACATACTGTAAACCAAATGAAATTAACGTATCAAGAAAATGTTTTCCAACTGAGAATTTTCAGGAATGACTGAAAAAATACTATGGAATAAAATTCTTTATGTTACAGTTTGGATGGTAACAAATGGCCCTAACACTGAAATTCTAAAATTCATGAACTCTTTTCTATTTTCTACTCCAGTTCCGCATACAGTGATGGTTTTTGAATGTTCTTTGTTGCCACACAGAAGAAGGAAATAAACTGTTCCCAAGTTTTACTCTAAAGAAAATTTTAAAAATAGTACAGACCTATAATTGCAGGATGAAATAGGATTTACATTAGACATAAGGAAAATTCTGAAGCTAAGTGTACTTAGACATCAGTAAATTGTCTGAGAAAGGTGTGGAATGGTTATTGTTGGGAATTTCTAAGAAAGGGATTGACAAGCATCTGTTAAGAAGCGATGGGTATGATTGTGCTGGCCCAAGGTCATTTGCTCTTTCCTCTACCCTCTTAGTTTCACTTCTGTTATTACTTATGGTTTTACAACTAGTGCTCCTCAGGTCTGCTTCTCCCCATAATTCAGATGAAAGAACCGTCATCAACTGTCAGGATATAAAAACCAGGACACGCACACACACACACAAACTTTTCCACTATCTTTGAAGTACCTACTTAAAAAATAGAGTATCTAATCCAAACAAAAGGCTGCATAAGTTTGACATGTGCTCATACACTGCACTTCATGCTGTTTACATTTAGGTTTTAATTCCTGCATTTCACATTCCATGTTACTTCAAATAGCTGTATGTTCCCTTTCAGGACTTATTTTCAAGGTCTATCAGAGGTTTAATTTATCCACTGAGAGGATAACAGGTGTGCTTTGTCAGACTGCAACACTAATGTAAACATGCTTTCTTGACTTTCAAATAGATGTTTGATTTGCAAGTGTCAGGAAAAAGGTAAAAAGATCACAAACAGCGTAATCCTTGCAATGAGAGCTCATGAACAATGTATTCAATAAATCAATACAAATACATTTGGGAGTAATTAAGGGCTGGAACCTTGTTTTCCTTAGTCTGTTTTCCAGTGTTTTGTTGACAGTGTAAAGTTGAGCATAACAATGACATGGCTGTTTAAATTGGTCATTTCTACCAAGGTTCATAAAGAATTTCAAACGTGTCTACTCACACCAAAACAACAACTGCTAAAAAAATGAAATTAGCAGTAATATTTAGTGCAGTATATGGTATATTTTTTAGGTACAAGGTTAAAGACTTTTGCTGGAATGACCAAGAACTGTTAATAGATTATTACTTTATTCAGCACCTTTTTATTTTCTCTTCTCCTCTGTTGAAACCCTCTTCTTTTAATCTATGCTTCTGTTTCCAGGTCCAGATACTATCTCTATATCCATGAAGCAAGGGTAAAACAAAATGCAGAGCAGCAGATAAGAGGAAACATTTGCTACTGTTCCAGCTTTTTGAGCACACCAGAGGTATAGCAGTTGTCATGGCACAGCAGAGGTGAAGAAGGACACAGAAAATCCTCTCAAGACTGTGTGAGGCTGCTTGAAAACTGCCCAGCAATTATTTCAGCATGCTGAGGGCACACTCTTTTGGTACCGATTGGTACAAATGGCATTGGTGCTTTGGACGCCTCTTTCCCAAAAGGGCTCTGTGGGAAATAAACCAGTGTCCAGGTGTGGAGCTCTGGGGAATACTTGCTGCTGGAGACTTCTCAGGTAGAAAATGTGCTTTAATTGAGGCACTAAGTGACGGAGTTGAAGGAGAAGGTGAGCAGTCCCATGAAAAACAAATGCAAGCAAGAAACCCTTTTCAGTTGCCTTATACAGGAGAGGAAGTCGCATATAAAAACAAGTTATATGCGTTGTAGTTTGAGTTGGCTGCCCGGACCAGCAAAGAGCCATGCAGCTTCTCCTCACTTCTCCCCCTGACTCCATCCCCTTTAGGGATCGAGAGGGAGAAAATTCAACTAAAAAGGCAAAAGGATTGAGATTAGGACAGGAAGAGTTCATTCACCACTTATGGTCATGGGCAAAACCCAGGATAGACTTGGGGAGAAAACATATATCTAATTTACTACCACCAGTTTATTAGATCAGAATAGGATAGTAAGAGAAAATAAATACAATGTGATCTTAAATATACTTCCCCTCTTCCCCCCACTTCTTCCTGGCTACCTCCTCTCTGCCATCAGCACAGATTGGGGCAGGGGTGAGGGATGCAGTCCATCTGGCCATTACTCATTGTCCATAGCAGTCCTTCCTCCTTGGGAAAAGGACTTCTCACAGCCTTCTCCTGATGCACATGGTGTCCATCTCACTGGAAATAATCCTCTCCCTTCACATGACTCCTTCCCACCAGTGTGGGATGAATCTCAGAGTTATGGGTCACTTTGGGTGCATCCTCTTCTCCCGTGTGCTCTCTCTACCCCCTGGAACGGGGTCCTCCATATGATACTGCATTTTGGGTGTTTCACCACCATTGACCTCCATTCACAGGCTCTGACCCTGCCACCGTCTCAGCACAGGAGTCAGGAAGAATCTCTGCTCCAGCATCCTTCTTCCTTCCCCCTTTGTCCTTACCTACCACACATTTTGCTTTACTCTCACCTTCCCTTCCTCCAAACAAATGACTTCCCAACACAAAAAGACATCTAGAGCCTGGCCCAACAGCTTTCCCCTCTTAAATATATTGACTGCAGAGGCACTGATTGGCCTGGCCTTGACCAGAGGCAGGTTCAACTTTTACCTGGGTCTGGGGGAAGCTCTGGAAGTTTTGCAATGAGCCATCCCCCACAGCTCTCCCTCTGCTGAAAAAAATCATCACCAGACTCAAAAACCCAGGACAGACAGTGTAAGTGAAATAGGCAGTGAAGTTAGCACCAAGTGGGAGTTGCTTACTGGTGGTAGTCCTGTGCTTTGCAATGGTGACATATGCATGTAATAGAAATAATTTAAGGTACCTGGAGCTACATGCAAGTATTTGAGTCGCAGGCTGGTTTCTGGCTAAATGGCAATGTAAAGCAGGGTTTAACATTCCAGATGACTGGGAAGTAGATAATGTGCTGCTTCTTAAATACAACTACACTGCAGAAAGGGCTGTGTGGGAAAATACCTGTCAGGTATCACTATTCTAAACTTTCATCCTTGTTTATGCTTAAATACTATCCTGATTGGCTTTCAGTTTCAAGCAGTTTTTTGTTGCTTCATTTTGGCTTTGCTTGTATTTTTTCATGCCTTTGAATTTTAACGAAGAAATAAATATAAAATTAAATTACAAAATTGGCATCTTAGGTCTTCAGTTCTGATTAGCTGCATTCAGAACTTCTGTTTTAGGGAGGAACAATTTTCCTTAACTTCTGCTCTGCAGGTTCATTTTGAAACTTCAAAACCAAGTCCTGCCTTTCTGTGAATCTTACACTTTGACAGTAATTTAAAGGAGAACCTGTTCCACCTTTTACTCTGTGGCCGCTGAATGCATTTGCAGAATAAGTGATTGAGTCCATTACTGGAATTTACTAAGATATTCCCTTGATGCAAAGAGGGAGCTGAATTCATCTAAAAATCTCAAGGGCTAAGAAAAGTCAACAAATAGAGGTACATAGAGGTAATTCTGCTAATCTGGCTAGCCACTCATCACATATTTTTTCACATTGCACTGCAGTGGTGAAAAGCAGCCATCAAGGCTAATGCTTACAAAATCCAACACCAAGAATCTTAAAATATAGGTAAGAGTAGCTGTCCCGGGTCAGGCCAAGCATTTGTCTGGCCAAATAGTCTGTCTTCACCATTCATCAAGAACAGGTGACAAGGAAAAAAACTAAAACCAAGATAAGCATATTGTGCAAGTTCTCTCCAGAACACAAATTGCTGCAGTTTGAGTGTGTGAGCCACGGCCTTCCTGAGACAAAACTAGTAATTTAATAGGTAAGCATTAGCAAGGAATAAAGGATATTTCAAACCTATTCTGCTTTGGTCACAGGACTGAAAAAGACCTGGTGTAGCGCTTTGTTACATCACAGCCTGTTTAGTCAGACAGACAAGTGCACTGTAATTAAGAAAAATTAAAATTGGTGTAAAAGTCATCATTGAAATAAAAAAGGAAACTTTCACTTCTTCCTGTGATGTTTTTGTTGAACTACTAATGAAAGTATGAAGCTGAACATCTGACTAATTTTTGTAGTGCTAAAACTTCGGTGAAACTTGTTTGCATGCAGGAACATAAATAGACAATCTTTTTCATTTAATTACAGAGAATTACAACTTTTCTACTGTTAAGCTTTCTACATAATGAAGACCTCTTTCTCATTTGCTCTCTTCCTTTAAAGGTCTTTCTGTCTCAGTTTTACTTTGACTTTTCTTCCCCTCTCATATATTGCAGTTGTTTAGAAACAGAATAAAAATTAAATTTTCTAACAGAATCAAAATAAATTCGGTAGGATGTTTACAAATCTGAGCAACTTGCTACAAGCTGGCAAATGCAATCCGAGTGCCAGTCAAGGAAAATTTCAAATACGTTCACAGTGCGAGTCAAATTGCTCAGATTGTGCAGATAATGTTGCCAGTTGTTTTGCGTTTTAAGTCTGACTGTAACTACTGCTTTGTGGTACATTCTACCAAAGGATTGAAGGCTACTACAAAGTTCTTATTTTTGTCTTTATGTGAGGTTTTTGTTCTAGAAGGCTATGCTACTAAAAATCTTAAATTGCTGATGTTATTACAGGTTATTTTGCCCAACTGAGAGATGAAATCAGTTCTTCAAGTTTAAATGTCTCAGTGCCGGTTGCTCACCAAGGCAATCTGCCCTTGCACTAGGATTTAAGGCAAGGGAAAGAAAAGGAAGATATCCCAAAATTACTGTGGATGTCAAGTTTCTTTTCAGACTAGTAGTGTAATGTCCCTATTGTTTCTAATCACTGCACTGTCACCAGAATTGTCTGTTCTAATTGGTTTAGTCAAAGTGATGCAGGCATTGTTGCCTGGTTTTATTCGGTTGTGCTCTCTTGACTTCCCCTCACCGTCGAGCACTGAATACATGGTTTTAGACTGCTGCTTTGCTCCAGCTGCACAGGTTTCTAGAAGATGAAGTCAGTTCTGGAAAGTCTTTATTTCAGTTTTATCCCTTCTCCTTTCTCCCATACATTAATACTGGTAAAATGTGCTCCATGTTGACTTGGTGTTATAATTTGTATGTGTAAATGTTCTTTTTTAGGCTTTGTACCAACTCATCTTGTGTTGCCATTAAGTTAAAAAAAAAAAGGTAATTTACTCAGTTTTGATTTAGACATCATTGATTTAAACATATGATTTAGCTGACATATGTGATAGCTTTAGAAGTCTGGAAATACATTTATATACATACAATAGATTTACTAATCCTACATCATACTTTATAATTCTCCTTTAGGCTTATAAATCCTACCTTCTATATGTAATACCTATGATTAATTTACAAATTGTTCCAATAAATCCTAAAGTAAAAAGAGCTGATTTGTAAATCCTTTCTTTGCATTTGAAGTACGGAACAAGTAGGTGATTTGTAAGTGAGGTCTTCAGAGCCTGACAATTACAATTAAATCTATATCCAGTCTTATTCCTTTCCCTTCTCTGCCTTCCCAACTTTTCCTGCAAATCCTGATCATCTGCTTCTTTCATGTAATTAAGCTTTATTTAAACGAGACATAAATTCTATAAACTTTCATATGCTTCGATTGACTCAACTGCTCCGCTGCAGTCACACTAGCTTGAAGCCCTCCCAATTTGAACTGTACTAGAGAAAACGGATTGAACCAAGAGAGCAAGATGTGTCAGGAAGTGATGCTGGACATTCAGTTGAAAGTATTTTCTTCTGAAAAACAGCCGCTGCATCATGCTCCGTCATGATGTTTGACTGTTGTATAGCATTCCAGGATTCTTTTTAATGGCTCCCCAGAATGTTATTCCTCAAAAACTTTTGTGCCAGCAATTCTGGCTTTACAGACAGTTAAAACTCACTTTGTTTATAAAGTCAAAAGTGAGAGTGTCTTACTTCTGCTGTAAGTTACAGAGTAGCTGAGAAACAGTTAAGACAGTCTCTGTTCATGTCTCTGAAAGCCTCAAATGTATCCAAATTACTTTCATAGGTTCTTTGCATCCACACATTTGTATAATATTGCATGTGCACTTATACAATCCCCAAGTATATAACCAACAGAGCTTCACAGCTTCAAAGTGAATGAAGGAAAAAATTTTATATGAAAATCCCATGTTTTTTAAAACAGGTATTAAGTGGCAAAGACCCCTTTGTTGTTTTTTGTCAACATTTTTAAAGTCAAAATAGGTTTTAAGTCTTTCAGCTTGTTATGCAGGGTGTGTGGAATGTTTAATATTTCACTGTTTCTGTGAAATGCTCCCTTCAGCCACTGTAACCAACGTGCTCACTAAAGACCTTCTCCCAGGAAGAAGTATTTTTCATTTCCTTCTTCTCTGCAAGTGCATGACATTGTTAAGCATTTTAAGAGTTTCATTCAGCCCTTACTCCCTGCAATATTCAACCAATACCCTGCCCATCCCACATCCAAATTTCATGTCCTGACTTGAGTTATGCAGAACCAAGTTTGTTCAGTGATGCTACTTTTTGTCACCAGCTCCCTGTGGTACGAGTGCCTGACTGCAGGGAGCAGGATGAAATTCCCCTTTTTCTTCTTGCAAGGCCACATACTCCTATAATCTTCCTCTCACAGATTTCTGTGTATCCCTCCACAGGGTTTTCCTGCATCCCTGATTTCTGAGACTACTTGAGAAGAAATGCAAGAAGCTCAAGAAGGCAGGGTGGTAACCAGCGGACTCGGAAAAAAAAAGCTGAGTCAGTTAAAAACTGCCCTAGCAGAAACTAGTGACTGTGATAAAGATGTGAGTCCTGTTTTTTAATATTTTTTGGCTATGAAATCTCCTGGGTATCTCCAAAATTCCTAAATTCTGAATAATGAGCAGTAGAAATCTTAATTTTCAGACTTAGGAATCAGTTAAAGCAAATGGAGTTCTCTAAACTTGTACTGCAAGGTCTGTCTGGCACTTGGGGAAGAGTTGTTCCCTTCTCCTGCCTCTTCTACATTTAGATTTAGTCACTTCTGTTTCAGCAGCAAGCTGATGGTGTACCAGGGGCAGATCATGTACAAAGTTTCAATCAGAACACAGTTTCAGGCAGATGATGTCCTCAGTCATTCTGATAACTGGGAATTCAAAATAACTCTGTTGTTAGCTAGCCTTTCAAAGGTGAAAATGTGTGCATTTCTTTGCATGTAGGCAAACGCATGTTACGGGTACGTATATAGTATATTTATGTCGTTATAGAATTCTACACGTGTATGTGTGGGTATATATATACGTACTAACAAGTATGTACTATACTAATAGTATAGATTTTATTCTACTGTACTAATATATGCATCTATATGAATACATATATGCTCATATGCATGTACATAATATTGCGTACTAAAACTTAATTCTCCCTCGGCGTTAGAGGGAAGCTGTTATCTGTTCATTGGTAATACTGGCTAGTGTTAACAGCTCATCAGGGAGATAGTATTTTCTCTGGGTCTTCATATCTTGAATACAAATAAGGAGAGGAATAGCTAGACAACATGTTCTACCCAAATTGTACTGCTCTGTATTCTCCTTTGCCTTTCCTAATCAGTTTCTAATCTCCTATATGACTTCTTAATTATACAGCTACACATTTATAGCCTCTCTCACACCTTCTCTTTCTCTTCTTGCTAAGCTGTCTTCAAAGACACTTGTGATGGGGGTGTTCTTTTTAAGTAAGTCTGTCTCTTTGCAATCTGTAAGTAGCAGTGGAGTGAAGCTTTAGCAATGAGCCAGCTTCTCTGCAAAGGAGTTGGAAAAAAACATGTGCAAAAGAAAGTAAATAGGAAATGAAATTCTATAGCTACAAACATTAGATTAAATCAATTGAAATGTTTTTGAATGAAAGAAGCATCTAATGTAGAAGCTAAGAACTAGGTTTAAAAGAAGAGTAATAAGTTCAAAGAAAAGGACACTGTTTCTTTTAACATAAAATGGAGAGGAAACAATTTTACAGTCCAATTTTCCTGACAAAACCAAAGAAAAGTTGAAAGAATATATAAATGGAAGTATAATTTACACATCAACTTTTCGATAGTTAATTATTTATGTAACACAGACTACCATCCACTGATGGCTACCTTAACATCTTGGCCATAGTTAAAGAACAATGTTTGTTTTACAATATCATTATAACTCCAGACTAAACACAAGAAATTCTGGATTTCCTGTAGTACAATTCTCCCATCTCTTTTTTCCTATATATTTTTTAAAGGCATTTCCAACTAGAAAAGCCTAATTCTGGCCTGGACAAAGATGGCATCTTTGTCATTGTGCCTGAAATTTCGTAGTAACAGTTTACCAGGTCTTTTGAGTGCCATTGCATTTACAAATGAAAATCTAATAGAATGGTGAAAAGTTAAATTAATTTGAATCCAGTGAAGTATCCTTTTTATAATACTGCATGGCTTGTGTCATAAGCATGCCAACCTAAAGAAGAAACAATGTCTGTCCCCCAGAGCTACCAAATCCACAGTCATTGGCCAAGCTTAATTTTATCACGAAATCACGACTTATAGTTTACTTTAAGGATCTACATTTCTGTCATTGTTACTCAACTTCATAATTGTTATAATTGTTTCAATTCAGCAGGTAATATTAATGGAGAAGCAGGAAAGCCTAATATCTCATATTCTAATGATTTGTTATCTGTTTTGACAGGGGACAGATATGCACTTTGCTAAGACAAAAGGTAATACATAAAATAAAGGGTCTGTTAGGAGAAAAAGTACCTCTGACAGATAAAAGATTTCTTAAAACACAATTGGAAATCTAGCTGTCTTTTACCACTTTCCACCTGTCAACTTTATTCATGTATGCAAAATCAGGATTTAAAGATTCTAGACTCTGTAAAAATGTTATCAACCATCCTGAACTTTCTTTTTACTTTCAGTCTGTAAAATATCAGCAGTCATAAGCTCATCATTAGGGATTACAGAAAATAATATTTGAAAACATTCCAAGGAAGTGAAAGCCCTATACAACTTACAGACACAAGTTCAGAAGTTCATTGTAAACAGCAGCAAACAAAGCGAAGTAATTAAACAAGTACTCATTATATAGGTGTTGATATTAAAATCATAGGATCATAGAATCATAGAATGTTAGAGGTTGGAAGAGACCTTGAAAGATCATCTATTCAACCCCTCCCACCAAAGCAGGATACCGTAGGGCAGCCACACAGGAACTCATTCAGGTTGATTTTGAAAGTCTCCAGAGAAGGAGACTCCATAGCCTCTCTGGGCAGCCTGTGCCAGTGCTCTGTCACCCTCACAGGAAAGAATTTTCTCCTCATGTTGAGGTGGAACTTCCTATGGGAGACAACTGAGCAGAAAATAATTTGCTAGAAACAGAACACAGTTTGGAATTCTTCACTTTTTCTTAAGGAGAGTGGCAGCACCATCAGCAGCAATAGGAGTTTGCTGATTTTATTCTGATACAGTGAGCAACTGGACCTGAGTCCTATTACCTTTTCCACAATGCTGTGTCACAGCCTATTGCAGTCTGTATCAGCGCATTGGGCTCATGCCTCCTCCTTTGAGTTTGGCTGCTGGAGCTCAGAGCCAGCTCAGAGGTGCTGGAGCTCAGAGCCAGCTCAGAGGTACTGCAGCTCGGAGTTGCTCCCTTTCTCATCATTGCCCATTTAACGGTTGGACGTGATGATCCTGAAGGCCTTTTCCAATCTAAACAATTCTATGATTCTATGATTTCCTTGGGGAGAGTGTTTCCAGCCCTGTCTAACTTCCCACATGCTCCTGACCCATCCTCAGGGAGGTGCCTAATGCACAGGTTTAGAGGTGCTTGCAGTGCCCCTCAGCCTGCCCTGCTCCCTGGCTGGAGTGGTGGGATGGGCCCTGTCCCTGCCCCTGCCTGGGGAGCCCCTAGCCCATACAACACTCTGACATGCTTCTGTTCTGGTGTAATGTAATTCCATGACTTTTACTTGGATGTGGGTGATGGGATTTCCATCTTTTACGTTAATCATTTAAAACATGCTTCTCTCAGTTAAATATATATCCTCAGTAGAGTGTGAGACATTACCTTCCCCAAAATGAATAAACTGCTTAATATGTCTATGCAGGCAAAATTCAGATCTTTGCTAAAAAGATTTGCAGATACTATTGTACTTTCCTGGGGTGCTTGCTCAGAAACATGCTGGAGGAACCAAGAGTGAGATCTTTCCACTCAGAAAGAGACTTAATGCAACCAGAGACAAAGCACTGAAGTCTTCCCTGAAACTTGGAATGAGGCCACGATGTTCCTGAGCCATTCGGTTTCTCCAGCACTCTTTTTAACAGCCTTTTTCTGAATACTTGTATGAAGAAAGGGAAAGTGCACTGGGAACCATATGGAGCTTACATTTCCCCAGCCATTTTCAGTTCAGTTAGGCCCTTTATCTGCTTACTCATTTCGTATCTCATTAATCTCAATCCATTCCTAAATTAGCTTCCACCCTGCTCACTTCTAGAGCAGCCTCATCACTTTCATGTTGGCTACTCTGGGTACCCTCTATAAATACTTTTGCATTTTGCATCCTTCACCTTGCCTGTTGGCTTGTTTTCTGTGTGTGCTGGTGTCAGTGGAGCAAAAGAAAGCTGCAAACTGAGATGGTAGCTTGCTATTGCTTTCCTCAGAAACCAAAATATTTGTCGTCTTACTAAATGACAGAGGAGACTGGGCATATTCTCAGATGGAAAACCTTTGACAGCAAAGCAAAGGTGTCAAACTGTATTTATAGCAATTTACATACACTGAAGTGAAAGCTGTCATTTCATTGTGTCGCAGAATGCGAACAGTGTCTTTATGAATCCTTCTGTCACAGACAAGAGTTTGCATTAGTTCAGAATGTTATTAATGATTTCAAGTATAAACTGCCCAGAAATAAATCACAATTTTTACCAGTCTCAGGAGTATTTGCAATTATCTTTCAAATCAAGCAGACCTTCAGACCACTTTACACTACTGCTTAGCTTACAATATTGAGTGTCACATAAAAAATATAGCACTTGAGCATTTCCTTCAAGTGTGAACCCATGAGACACAATTGCAATGTGTGTTTGTACCCCCTAAAATGAAGAATTCATTCAGCATTTTTGTGCCCCAGTCGCTAATAAATAAACGAGAAGTAGAAGTAACTAGATAATAGAATACTAATTTCACCTCATTTTCTCAGGAAAACAAATAGTTCCTAAAAAATTGAAGTGTAGAGATAAACAAGAATGTTCAGTCTCACATCCACAGCTATGCCGGACACCATGTACCAGTCTCTCCCTGTCTAGGAAGTTAAGAAGTCCTTGCACTAGTCAAAGAATTGTGATTGGAATTACTTGGCAAATATCAAACCATAAAAATCAAATGAGTGGAAAGACTCAATTTGATGCCATTCTTACTGCTGAGCTGGCTGCAAGACATGAAGCAGCCTGACTGTCTGAGCACAAGCCTTTGTCATTGTAAGTAGAAAAGTACTTGGGTCATGTTCTGATTTGCTCCTTTTAATATATACAGAGTTGGTCATTTCCTTTCCTATGATGATAATAAGGTAATTTAAATTTTTTAACTTAGCTTTTACTTTACCAATCTGAAACATTTTAAAGAATAACTGTTGGGCTCTTCTGACGAGTGAGATGTGTTCAAATTTACTGCAAGAGAGGTTTAGTTTGAATCAGTGGTTCCTTATCTCTTGTACTGGAGAGCCTAGAACTGGCTACGTTGCTGTTCAGGGTATACTTCATAGAAAAGCGATTGGAAGGGATCATTCAAGTTTGCAATGCAAGACTATCTTTCAAAGCTAATTTGGTTTACCGAGAATATTGTTCAATCTAGTTTTGAAAATCTCTAAGGATAAAGATTTCTCTGTGGTCCACCTGTTCCAGTGCTTGACCACTACCTTTGTTTGTTAAGAAATTCTTCCTTGTGTCCAGCTGGAATTTCTTTTTTTTGCAGCCTATGAATATGTCCTCTCATCTTTTCATTGTGCAGCTTTGAGATTATTTTGGGTCCCCCTTTTGCATAACCCCTCCTTAATGACTGAGTTAGATCACTCCAAGTTTTCTCTCATCCGTGTTAAGTAAATCAAATACTCTCAGTCTCTTTATGTATATCTGATGCTAACCATTTCAGTGATACTTCAATGTACTCTTTCCATTCAGTTATTTAGTACTTTCATTAGTTTAGTATGGCATTATGTTGTCTTAAGGCTGAACTTGAATTTACTTTGGGTAAACTCTATCAGTGTTTTCTTGATTTTTTCACCATCTTGAGAAATGTCAGTCTCCAAGCAGGGAAAAAATTGGCACAGTTTGAGAACTAGTCTGAACCCTAAATAGAACCATATAAGAAGTATAGATGTAGTCAGCTCACACTTTCTGGCCTAGAACCCACATTTGTGCAGAGCTGACAAATCACTGCAGCCTTAGCAAGACCAGCTGTGGGGATTCTTTTCAGATCAAGGAAAACCAAAAATAGTACATGAGTTAAGTCCCAGAACTATTAAAAAAAGATATTTAGACAGCAAGTAATTAGTTGTACAACTAAGAAAAATACATCCAGAAGGATATCTGATAGCCTTTTTTCAGCCACAGTTCTATAAATGTCTGATATCTGAGTATGCTATCATAAGTGTAGGTGATAACACCAACTACAGAAAAGATAACTAAACTTTTTCCTGATAAGAAACTCTTTACAGTGGGTTACAATGTGGCTCAACTAAAGGCTTTGGGGTTCCTTCTGCCTTTTATTTTTACGGGGACTTTTCATTAAATTGGTAAAATTTCTCCAGCTATGGAAAGCAAGGAAATATGCCATTCTATAGCAGTCATTTCTAAGAATGAAAATATGCTATCCTCATCTGTTCTATTAACAAATTGAATCTTGGTGCCAGGTCTTATGGTGCTTCATGAAATGGCTTCAAGTTGCAAGATTCTTGCAAGAGTTAGGTTCCTCACACTTAGAAGAGCTTCTTCATTGTTCGGCAGCTAAATTTTTCTGCAAATCTTTCCATAATGGGAATGTACTCTATGACTTTCTAACTAATATTGATGATGAGGTGTTATTTAAACTTCCTGACTTTCACTAGAAAAAGTTGATATATATTAAAAGCCCCTCAGTTCTTAGGACAAAAGGGCTGAACAAGTGATTCAGTCTTTTCATCTGTTTTGAGTTCTGTAAATACAGGACAAATGTTTCCATCTGATTAAAACAGTGTGATATTTCCTGAAGGGTCTGCCGAGACTTAAGCCTTTCCATGGGTGTTTGCTTAGCAGTTGTATCTATCCTTTCTGAATAAAATGACTCATTGTGTTTACCACATTTTTTGTAGTTACCATACAGTCAGAAACAGATAAAGCAGATATTCTTTGTGTTCATTTACCTTGAGTGGAAAAGAAGAAATCTTTAATAAAGAACATTGGGGTTTCTACCTCACTTTTAAAGAAATGTCACATTCACCTCACTTTTGGGGGTAGTGACTGGACAGAAATGTATGGCTAAAAGGTAGTCTTGAAGTCAAATTTTAGATTCTCTAAGATGATAACAAAATGTTGATTAAAGATAAGAAGTGGACATTTCTTTGTGATAAACTCAAGATGGCCATTCATTACCATACCAGCTACTACCACCGGTTTTCAAGTCTCACATTACCTAGTCAAGACTTCACTAGGTTGTGGCATTTTGCTCTTTAACCTAGTCAGAACTAAATCCAGAAAAAAAAAAATCATAATAAAAAATGCATATTTAGTTCAACCTCCCAATAAAGATAATCCCCAAAACTCTATCAGATTCATTATTTCCTAGACTGAAACAAACAAATAATTTTGGAAGCACACCTCTCTAGCATCCCTCCTTCAACTTCCACAGCATGTCATGTGTCTATAAACAGAACCAATAAAGTCTGGGACCTTGACAAGTTTTTGCTACCTCACTGTCTGAAATACCTTTCCATTATTGCTTTACAGGTATTGGCCTGAAAAACAATGCATATTACCTAGGTAAATGGGGATGAAAATATATAGAACTATGGCTTGGTAGAAGAAATTAATGGTCCAATCAAGTATTAATGTCCAAATAAGTATGTGAGTCTGTTTACGACACTATTAATCACAGGAGTGGTACAAGAAAAAAACCCACATTTTAAGCTTAAATTATGAAAGCATAATCAAGAGAAAATTAGCTGTCGTTTCTACTTAATACCGTAAAAGAAAGCACATTCCTTAGCCACAAAATAATCATTCTATTTGGATCAGGTTCCAATTTGCTGCATGATATGATGGATTTGTCTCCTCTTGAAGTGTGCAATCTCTTACCGGATTCTTGTGGCTGAATTCATAGCCATGTTTAGATTTCTTAGGTATCCTCAGCAGGATGTGGTAAGTGCTATTATTAGTTTTAATTTCTTATCACAATACTGAAATAGCATTGAATAAGCATTTGACAGAAATATTTTTCTCAGTTTAGCTGAGATTTACATTCATTGCCTAAATAAAACTCCAATTCCCAAGTATAGAACTGAAACCAACTGCTATTACAGGAGTGACTGTCACAAGAAATGCTCTTTTTCTGTTAAATTGCAAGGGGTGATTTCATTTATAAATAGAGTAAATCAGGAAGTTAACCTTAACAAAAGCTAACAAAATGAAGTTTGTAACAGGGGTGGAATGTATACTGTAATAGAGAAACTCTATTTACTTGTGCGTAGTCAAAATGCAGAGTAATTGAATTGGTACAGCTTACAGAAAACCAGAATAAATTCTCATTTTTCAATATTCTTGCATTTAAGTGATCAATACTCAGTGTGACAAATGCTATAGGGTCACAGGGTATCAAAATGTTACTGTGTCAGGGTTACAAATGATACAATGGGAATCAGGAATTCAACCAGCAGCAAGACTGTAAGGAAGCTGGTAAACTAAAGGATGCTCCTTAAGAGTCTAGAAAACATTAGGAGCCAGTAAGACCACATCCTTATGGTGAAGCAATACAGGTAGAGTCTTTTAAAGTATCACTGTCCATCATCTCCCCCCTTGAAGGAATACTTGAAGGAATACTTGAAGGAAGGCAACAAGTAGACATAGTCAGAGAGG
Source organism: Apaloderma vittatum (assembly GCF_000703405.1). Taxonomy (NCBI): domain Eukaryota; kingdom Metazoa; phylum Chordata; class Aves; order Trogoniformes; family Trogonidae; genus Apaloderma; species Apaloderma vittatum. The sequence continues at coordinate 83,699 of NW_009725563.1, forward strand.
CAGAAAAGGAATTGAAACTTATGAAATTGGGAGTCCTGGCCACGTCCTGCTTATTCAATGCTATTTTAGTATTGTGATAACAAACTAAAATTGATAATAGCACTTATCACATCCTGCTGAGGATACCTAAGAGATCTAAATATGACTATGAATTCAGCCACAAGAATCCAGTAAGAGATTGCACACTTTAAGAGGAGACAAATCCACCATATCATGCAGCAAATTGGAACCAGATCCAAATAGAATGATTATTTTGTGCCAGCCACGAGACTGGGATTGTAGCAGGTGTAACAAGCACTAGGGGCAGTGTCATGGTCCATTTGAATCCCAAATTTGCAGGACAATATAGCTGCAAATTAAACTTTGCTTTATGAACTCATTAGGAGGGAAAACAAAGAAATGCATAAGACATGGGCTCAATCTCCTTTGTACAAGCTTGTCTGAAGAGAATTCACTCATTAATCACTTCAGTAATTCACAGCTTACAAGTTCTCTAACTTGTAACTTGTGCACCAGTGAGTAAAACTCTCTTAACCTTGCCAAGAGTGTGAGTGCTCATTCTTCCTCCTCCCTCAAAGCATGAGTGTCCCCTGTATCACCCAGGGAAGTATGAAAGCCTCAGCAGTCCAGCTGCTGTTGGACCCACTTCAGAATCTTTTTGGGTAGGCTGATGTATTTATGCCTCCCAGCTTGAAAGTTTGGTCTATGCCATTTCCATAAATTAATGGATACTGAAAAAACTTTGGGTATTAATATGTAAGGATGCATGAGACAGTGGCTGCAGAGGACAGCAAGCAGTGGGTGTTAAGGGCTGCATAATGACCTTTATTTCTCCCTGTTCACCCTGTCCTGCCTTTGCCTCTTTCATCGACCTAATGGTCAAAAAATTGCTCCCAGCAACATGAGCTGTATGTTAGGCCAAAACCTGGGCAGCACCAACCACTCCTAAACAAGACAGGTATTTGCATCTCATTTCCATTGTAATGCCACTGTCCTGAGTCAATAATGCTTTTCTCAGTGAAGGCTTTCTGATCATTAATTGAATTTATCACTCTTCCCACAAGGGAAGAGTGCAAATACCAATCCAAAGTCACATTTGTTGAGATGGTTACAGCATACTACATGCCAATTGCCCAGAACATGTAACATTTTCCTTACTTGAATTATTTAATTTTGAACCTCTTTAGTTATAGCAATGATAATATCTTGCAGTACTGACACTCTATAGTAACCATGCCTGTTACTGTTTGAATTTCCAAATTTTTTTCAATCTGATTGCATTTCAAGTGTGCAGACCCCATGGGCACTAGGTGATTATTTTAGTGATCTTTTTGTCTCTTAAATGGCCTCCTAAAAAGCCACCTACACACATCCAGAAGTGATTCCTATATGCTGTCTAGCAACCGATCTTAACATTTATATGAAATTATAAATTTGATGATGGTAGAGGTTTGAGGAAAACATATGGATATTGTGGAAAGAATAGTCCTGTATTTTAGAAATCCAAAAGGTTTCTCACAAAGTACCCTGACAGCCCATCCTCTCCTGTGCCTAACAGTCATTACAAAATGTGATTATATGACTAAATAAAAAATGGGGAAAAGTCAACAAGCTGAATTCATGAAGGAAATAGCTTATGTTGCCTTATGGTGTAGAGTGGGGGGCGAGGGAGGAAGGTGTTGGGGAGAATTAGTTACACTCTTGTCAGTTGTTATTATAATAAAGAAGTTGTTTAAACCAGCCTTTTGTAGACAAAACATGAAAAAAGGACCCAATCTATGAAAGTGACCCAATAATATTGTTAGTAGTGGAACATTAGAAAATAAGATATGCTAAAATTAATGCTTCATATTTTTGGCAGTAGATGATAGCTTTGGGTAGCAAACGTTATTTTAGTGCCTGATGTGGTGAGGAAACCAGATGACTTAAAGAAATGAGCATTTAGGAGCAAGAAGAAAAGATTTGGGCAGAAGAGGAAATAAGATAGGGCAGGACACAGGAATGAGCTAAGAAAAATTTTGAAAAGAAATGGAGTAGAAAATTTTAAATTTAGAATGAAGACATGGACATCCCCAAAGTGTTACTATGGAGAGTGATGCTGAAGATAAGGCAAGAGGCTGGGATTTTGATGGCTTGATTTAGTTCCTTCCTGTTCCATAACTGAGTTTTTCATTCAGATTCTGCATATGGTTGGTATTAGTATTAAAGGGCCCATACATAACTCATCTACTTGTTGATAAAGCCATTAGCTATATACCCTTCTGCAGTAATATGTGGTGCAGTCTGAGAAAGCAGAAAGGATGCCTTTGAATAATACAGTGCTCAGTAGCAGAGTGCCAGGTCATGAAGAGAAAGCACAAGACAAGAAAAGGGAATTGATGAAGGAAAACAAGAAGAGGAGCAGAAAAGAGAGCTGTAAGAAGAAGAAGAATATTTCAAGAAAAGATACTAAGAAAAAATATTAAAGATACGAAATACTGAAAATACTCTCCCAACCAATGCTCAGCTTCCAGGAAGTCAACGAGAGATGTTGCTTGTTAGGTTAAAAGTTCTTATAAAACATTTGCATTTGTGAAGTGAAGGAGGTGCAATTTCTAAAGCAATGCTATTGTCTTCTACCAGATTACAGAACACTCCTCTAGATAGAAAAGACAGACAAAACAAAAGTTTGAATTTCACGTGCAGGCAGGATGCAGAACAGGATTTGCACATAAGTCCTGAGTTTCCTTTGCTCTGGCATAAGTACAGAATTTGTGCCAGCTTATCCTAAGCTGCTTGTTGTGCCAGTTGAATACACGTTGTGTTTAATTAGTTTAGTTATTATAGAATATAAACAGGATAGGTGAAATTAAGATAAACTAACTGCATCCAACTTGCCTCACAGGAATAGCAGATAGTTTATTCAGAACCTGATGTATATGGCAGATATAAAGGCAACATAAGTGTCAGATCTATTTATTTAACTGTCTCTCTAAGATAGCCTTGTGAAATAAGCATTTTGACCAAATCCTCTGTCTGTAGGAACTGAATGAGTTCTGTAAAACCCTGCCCCCATCTTTTCTCTACCCAAGTGCTTGCTGAAAGGGTTGAAGGTAAACTGTGGTGGCAACAAGGGTAGGAAGAGAGAAATCAGAGTGAAAGACTGAAGTTAAGCCTGGGAAAGGAAAGGTGTTGTTTAAGCATTTGTCTTTTTATTTTCTGCTACTCAAATTAGTAATTAAATACTTACTTTATTTGACCATAAATTAATTTCCCCCGAGTTGAGCCTTTTTTGCCCATGATGTCAACTGGCAAGCAATCTTCCAGTCTTTAGCTCGACACGTAAGCTTTCTCATTTCGGTTAGCTCAGTGGTTTGAGCGCGGTGCTGGCAACAAGGACCAACACCGAGTTCGCAGGTTCGATTCCCGCTCGGTCCCCATGTGTTGCCAGGTCTAGTCAAGAGGTGGCATCCCTGCCCAAAACAGGGAGGTTGGACTAGATGATCTCTAAGGTCCCTTCCAACCTAGGCCATTCTATGATTCTATGATTCCTATTTTCCTTTGCTGTCCCACTGAGAGAGAATGAGCAGCTGGGAGGGTGTTTGGCTGTCAGCTGGGCCAAATCCACCACACCAGTAAATCTCAGGAAGGGTAGATTTGTTCCTGTAGAATAAATACTGAAACTCCTAGCAGCTTTCATGGCACCCAGCTTCCACAAAAATAATTTATCAGAATCATTCTACTTAATTTCTGTTAACTGTTTTTGTGCAAAATGTTCTCAATATCAGATGCTTTAAGGGGAGATTTAGCAAACTGGGCACAGAGTGGGTTGAGAGTAGCCCTGAAGAGAAGGATTTGAGGGTGTTGATAGATGAGAAGCTCAACATGAGCCAGCAGTGTGCTCATGCAGCCCAGAAGGCCAATCGCATCCTGGGATGTATCAAGAGAAGTGTGGTCAGCAGGTCAAGAGAGGTGATTCTCCCCCTATACTCTGCTCTTGTGAGACCTCACCTCAAATACTGCATCCGGTTCTGGTGTCCCCACCGTAAGAGGGACATAGATCTGTTGGAGCATGTTCAGAGGAGGGCCACAAAGATGATCCAGGGGGTGGAGCACCTCTGCTACGAGGACAGTCTTGCAAAAAGCAGGCTTCAGGGGGACCTAATAGCTGCCTTCCAACACCTGAAGGGAACCTATAGGAAGGCTGGGGGGGTACTTTTTACAAGAGTGTCCACCGGTAGGGCCAGGGAACTGGGTTTAAGTTGAAGGAGAATAGATTTAGATTAGATCTTAGGAAGAAATTCTTCAGTACGAGGGTGGCAAGACTTTGGAATAAAATGCCCAGAGATGTTGTGGCTGCCCCCTCCCTGGAGGTGTTCAAGGCCAAGTTGGATGGAACCTTGAGTAGCCTGATCTAGTTGAGAGGCATCCCTGCCCATGACAGGGAAGTTGGACTAGATGATCTCTAAGGTTCCTTCCAGCCTAGGCCATTCTGTGATTCTATGATTCTATGGAAACAGTGAGACATGTATACAGGAATGAGAAAGTTGAACTTCCCACCTGATATTTTTAAATGGTTAATGATATGCTTTTTCTCATCCTGGTCACTGAATTATGGGACATTTATTATGATGTAGTGTTTCATGTGTTTCTGTCTAGAGCAATCTATCTTTTTTTAAGGGGCACTGTGAAGGACAACACTTTGACAAGTACACCTGTGCCAGCGATTTTTCTGAATTAAAATTGAAGGCACACAGCAGATTTTTGTGTTGTACCCTACCCTGTCCCTCTGCCCAAATAGCAGAGCACTAGCTTCACGGCTGGCTGCTGGAACTGTTGCCCAACAGATTCATTTGCTTGGACTCCGTGAGCTTCTCACTGCTGCCAGGCTATGGGCAATGCTGGTGGCTGAAGGCCAGGCAGAGCACTGAGGCTGCTGCTGCCGTGGTGCACCACCACAGCTTCCGCAGCATGCTGGTTTCAGTGTTGTTACAGGTTGCTTCTAGTAAGCAGCGGCACTCAGCTCTTAAGAACCTTTGGTAGCTCTCGATTATATAGAATTCACAGTGATTCAAGCAAGAAAGGAAGGAACAATGTACTCCATACCTGATTTTCTCTTCACTTTGCTTAATGCTTAATGGGCTCAGTTGTTGCAATAACTGAGAGGTACAGCTTGTACATCAGATCACAAACTTTCTGGGTCTAAGCCTTCTGAGTTCCCACTATTCTGTACTGTGCTAGGTCTTTACTGTCTCTACAAAACAGGTTTTGAATGCCCCTCCCCAAAATCAGATTTTTCCATAAACCTATTTTGTATATACTGGGGCAGATATTTACCTCCACAGCGCACGACACGTGGAGTCATGGAAAGGTAAATGCAAAGCTTGCCTTACAAGTTCTAAAGGCCTTCTGTTTTCAAAGGCTCACACAGAATTACAGGCCAATGCTAATGCCATTCAGGATGGTTCATCTCTCTTTCCAAACATATCACATGCTACATTTCAACAGCAAAATATCAATCTGTGGCAGCTTTCCTGTGGCTGATGCTTTATGAAACAAATATGCCAGAAGTGCAATGGAGACAATTCACATTCCAGGACTGGGAATAGTTCCTTCAGTTTTATCTGAGTATGTATGTTTCAAGCTAGTGGCCCCGCAGGCTAACCAGCCATTGAAGCTATGTTATATTGGCAGTTTTATCTGTTAGCAAACCAAACAAACTCTGTCAAGTTTAACTTCTGATTTTAGAGTGCATTTTTATGCATTAAGTACATGCATCTTGAAGGTATTCTGTATCTGAGAGCAGGTATGTTTTTGTCCCTTTGATTTTGCTCATTTTCTACAAGGGATATAATTAAAGGCTGACTTTAAGCATCCAGATATCTAAAAAGCAGAGGACGTGCTTCCTTTGGAACTTCCTGCAAAGCATAATAAAATTGCTGATTGGCTTTATCACCTATGAGGGTATCGAGTGCACCCCCAGTAAGCTTGCAGATAACACCAAGTTAGGTGGGTGTGTCGATCTGCTGAAGGGTAGGGAGGCTCTACAGAGAGATCAATGGGCCAAGGCAAATTGTATAAAGTTCAACAAGGCCAAGTACCAAGTCCTGCACTTGGGTTGTGCCACCTCTGTGGAAGTCTACAGACGTGAGGATGTGTGGTTGGAAGACCGTGTGTCAGAAAATTACCTGGAGGTGTTGGTTGAGAAGTGGCTGAATATGAGCCAGCAGTGTGCCCAGGTGGCCAAGAAAGCGAACAGTGTCCTGGCTTGCATTAGAAAGAGT
>NW_009725563.1:89992-104602 GCF_000703405.1 Apaloderma vittatum
CCAGCAGGAGTAGGAAGTGATTATCCCCATGTGCTGGACACTGGTGGGGCCACACCTCGAGTATTGTGTTCAGTTCTGGGCCCCTCACTACAAGAAAGACATTGAGATGCTGGAGAGGGTCCAGAAAAGGGCAACGAGGCTTCTGAAGGGTCTGGAACACAAGTCCTATGAAGACCGGGTGAAGGAACTGGGATTGTTTAGGTAGACTTTATCACCTTCTACACTCGCTAACTACCTGAAAGGGAGTTGGAGAGAGGAGGGGGTCAGCCTTTTCTTCCTAATAACAAGTGACAGGACTAGAGGAAATGGCTGCAAGTTTTGCCAGGGGAAGTTTAGGCTCAATAATAGGAAGAAGTTCTTCACTGGAAGTGTCATTGGGCATTGGAACACGCTGCCCAGGGCAGTGGTGGAATCACCATCCCTGGAGGTATGTAAACAATGCGTTGAACTGGTGCTGAGGGACATAGTTTAGTGGTGACCTCGCAGTGCAAGGTTAATGGTTGGACTCAATGATTTTAAAGGTCCCTTCTAACCAAAGAGATTCTGTGACCTGTGATCCCTCTCCAGGTTCTGGGCATCTGTTGCTGGCACTGGCGTTAGGAGCGGAATGAATAGAGGTTCTCCTTCCCCAGCAACTTTAGTTTAAAACCTTGTTCACCAGCTTGGCAAGCTTGTGGGCGAAGGTGCTGTTCCTATTCTCTGCCAGGTGGACCCAGTAGACCAGGTTTCTAATGTTATTGGCACAACATGTTATTGACATAAAAATGCATCATTTATGTTGTTTTGACCACAGCTAAAGAAGCCAGAAGTTATCATAATAATCTATTATTTCAGAAAGAAGAATTCAGAGATGAATACCAAATCTATGAAGAATAAAATTTTAGTATAGGACAATAAAATCTTAATGTATTAATACAGGTAAAATGTAAACGTACACCCTTGTAACGATGAAATTTGATGGAAAGCAATAATGCATTGACAGTGGCTGGGAAATCAGAAGCACGTTCTCTCATCTTTAGAAAAAATAAGTGAGATACTGAGGATTGTCAAGGTGTCAGAATGATTGATTTCACTCCAAATGAAGCCAGTCAAAGTTGTTTCATGTAATTACAACATTAGGTTGCCTGCTTATACATGTATTTTTAACTGAACCTTGATATTTTCAAATTTCCTGGCAAGTAAAAACAAGAGAAGATTAAATGTATACTATAGAGTGGTGGAAAATACAGAGAAAAAAGAAGAAAATTTTACAAGAAATGTGGAGGTAATAATCATCTCACTGAGTCAATAAAATAGAGAGAAAGTCAACAAAAACTAATTAAATATCCCTACTGAAGATATAGCCAATTTGAAAAAAAAAATCATCCAAGTATTAAATCATATTTAACCATTTAAATGTAAACCCAGTAAGACTATTTAATGTCAAAAGCTGTTTCTCTCACATCTTGACTTCTCCATCAGCACTTACTGAAAATAGAGTTTATGACTCTGTCCTGTCCTTTTTAGAGAAGAAATGAAGAATTGTACAGATAAAAATCACATTCTGATGAATTTAGTATGTGCTGAGAGAATGTGATCTTATGCTTGTATCTGTCATATCTTGATGTACTGCACCTTTAGTAGTGAGAAAACTGTTCTTTACTATGAAATCAAATATATTCCTACAAAAATAATGAAATCAGAAAGGCACAAATTGGGAAAAAATCTAACTTGCACATATTATGTAAAACATAAGCTAGTAGCTAAGTCATGCCTATCTTCAAATGCTTTCATCATCTGTGATTTTCAGAGCTTTAAGGGGCATGTTCAGAATGTAGTTTAAGTCTTCAGCTTTTGTCCTAGACCAATAGAACAAGTTTCTGATTTGAAACTAATCTTAATCTCTTCTCGCAAAATCTAATGTTGTCTTCACATCTAAGTAAAATATGAAAACCCTGTTGTTATATTAAAAAAGCAAAGTACACACTATCAAGTAGTGCCTCTCATTTTCAGTATATTTCTCCTTGTAGGAGTTCATTACAGAATAAAACTGGCCCTGTCACAATGTATCTTGAGGAGTTCAAAGCTCTGTTGCTCCATAATTATTATAATCAAATATCTAAATGCAGCCTGACTTCAGCATTTAAGAATTGATGGCTAAAAGTTAAGATGACTTTTTGCCTTGTATTTAACATATAGTGAATACTAACAATTAATAGACCCAAGGGTTCATGAACATAACAAAAAAATTAGCTGTTCTTTGTCTTATTAAAGATAGCTTCATTTTCTTAAGTATCTGGAAGGGGCTATAAGTGTACTGAAATAAAACACCTCACTGTAGCTCAGTATGTATATCTCAACACCTCATCTTTTGTACAACTACCTAAAGGCTTTCTGTCACCAATGAAGTGAAAATTTGTTTCCAGACTAGGTCTGTTGTCCAAAAATATCATTGTATATATTCAAAGCTTTGCTATTTAGACAATGCTCATTTCCAGCAGGGTGGAGTAGGTGCTGGTTTTCTCCATGATGGAAAAAATACTGGTTTTACAGGGCACTGAAAAGCAACAAAAGTTGATATAGTCAATCAAGATACATCAAAAGACTTTACAAAGTAATAAAATAAATTATATCTGAATTTTACCTAAAACTAAACTATAACTTCTTGGTATGTATTGACTTATTTGAGAAGAACAAAGTCTTGAATGAAAATGCCAGGTTTTTTTTTTTTTCTCTGGTGCCTGTTGCCATAATCCTTGAAAATATTGTTTCATTGCTGGCAGCTGCCCTTTTGAGACCCCACCTGGAATACTGCGTCCAGCTCTGGAACCCCCAACACAACCATGACATGGAGCTGTTGGAGCGAGTCCAGAGGAGGGCTACCAGGATGGTCAGAGGTCTGGAGCACCTCTTCTATAAGGCCAGGCTGAGAGAGTTAGGCTTGTTCAGCCTGGAGAAGAGAAGGCCCCAGGGAGACCTTAGAGAAGCCTTCCAGTACCTGAAGGGGGCCTAAAAGAAGGCTGGGAAGGGACTTTTTACAAGTGCCTGTAGTGATAGGACAAGGGGTAATGGGTGGAACCTGGAAGAGCATAGGTTTAGACTAAATATAAGGAAGAAGTTCTTTACCCTAAGGGTGGTGAGGTGCTGGAACAGGTTGCCCAGGGAAGTTGTGTATGCTCCATCCCTGGACATGTTTAAGGCCAGGCTGGATGGAGCATTGAGCAACCTTATCTAGTGGGAGGTGTCCCTGCTATGGCAGCAGGGTTGGAACTAGGTGATCTTGGAGGTTCCTTCCAACCCAAATTATTCTATGATTCTAAATGCTTATTACACTGCTGGAAAAATGACTGAGCTATTTCCAGTTTGAATTTTTATGGACAGAAATTAAACTTCATTAAGAATATGTGACCAAAAAAAGACATGCCACAGTGAAGTTATCTGCTAGGAAGACTTTATCACTCTCTACACTCACTAATTACGTGAAAGGCAGTTGGAGAGAGGAGGGGGTCAGCCTTTTCTCCCTAATAACAAGCAACAGGACTAGAGGAAATGGTTGCAATTTGTGCTAGAGGAGGTTTAGGTTGGATATTAGGAAGAATTTCTTCATTGGAAGTGTCTTTATCTGTCAGTTTTACCAATCTACATCCAGTATTTTGGAAAGTTTTCAGTATTGACAAGTAGACCATATCAATTATTCCACACTGTAACAACAATTCTATTAATACTTTCTAGAAGTCCATGTGTGACTTTTTTCCCCATTTTTATTTCTCTTGAAAATCTAACACCTGTGTATATGAGGCAGTGCACATACCGCAGTTTCATCTCAGCAGAGTCCCAAGTGTCTAGAGAGACCTTGAGAAGATATGAAGAAGGATTAATAACTAATGTCTCTGTGGATAAAATACCTTTACAATTTCCAGTTACTTTTCTTCTTTGCATGCTTGTCCATATACTGAATCACAGTGTGCGCGTTGGGTTTTTTTTTTCTTTTTTTTTCTTTTAAAAAACATTATTTGGAAAAGATGTTAATGGAGATATCACTCAGCAAGGCATCGGCAATAATATTCATTCTGGTGGAATATACTTTGATCAATGAAGAAAGATCCACTTGAGCATAAGATACTTTAATATAGCCCCTGATTCAGTTTCTCTTTGTACAGAGATCTCTAACTATTGATCCAAACAGCCGCTGAATTTTTCAGAACAGTCAGCTCCCTTGCTGTAGGAGGTAATTCCTGATGTTTAATACCTGTAATCAGGCATAAACCCTTTGCTGACGAAGGAAGAGTAGCCTACAGGCTGTTTGCCAAAGCAGAGGTTTATATAAAAAAATAAATAAATCAAGAGATCTGTACAGTCAACGGGCTGTAGTGTATTGCTCAGTTGTTGCCTACATCAGGTGGCTAAACCATCTTTGGATGGTTGGACTTTATGGAATTCTTTTCTTACAGCCTCTTCTTGCTATATTTCAGGCAAGTGTCAAGAATTTTACTTGTGCTCCCTAATTAAAACTTTCCTGCGTGGCAGGTACATGCACTGATCCTCTTTGGCAAGCTGTCTTCTGCCTTAGTGACTGTATCTGCAAAATTCATGGAGTATACGATTGGACATAAGTTGTAATCTAATCACTCAGTCCAAACAGCATGAGAAAAAGCTCAGTGTCTTATTTATGTTCTGAAAACCACAATTTCTGTTTTGCTTTCTCACTTCACACAAATGTAATTTTGGTACAAGTCTTTTCAGTATCAGACTCTCAAAAATAAGTTAGAAATTTATTGCAATGAGACTGAGTATTGAGCCTATGCAGAAAATACAATAACTTAAGCTCAGAAATGTAAAGCTAGTTAAAAAAAAAACCCACCAACTCAGATTCCATCAGACTTGAATTAGTACTAAGTCAGTTATTTCACCTTAGGTAGAACCTAGGATAAATAGTGACAGAAATCTTACTCATAAAGGAAACAACATAAGAGGGATTGATTGCCACCATGTGAATCTCCTGCTTCCTAAAAGAAGAAATAGCCTCCAGAAAAACTATCTGCACAGATAGAAAGAGTAATGAACAATTTCCAACTGTGTAGAGCATCAAGTTTAATTCTGTGAAGAAATAAGGTATCCTGGTAGCAGGAATAGCTTCACAAATCTCTAATAATCCAGTGAGAATAGCAATGAAATAAAATGAGGAGGAAAGAAAGGTAAAGGAAATGGCTGACACAGAAAAAAAGAATTTAAGGCTCTTACCCTAAACTTAATTTTAGCAGCTGAAGGTGGAGGTCCATGGCAATCAGTGGGATGTATCATCTAATAGGTATTAATAAAACTGATGATTATGATCTTCCATCTAGCTAGTCCAGGGGCCAGCTATTGCAGTTGGGATTTAGAGGATCTAATTGTGGCCTCTTTTATGGTACTAAGGACAGAAACTCTGAAAGCCATGGTGTGTGTTATCATTAAGAGTGAAAAACTGAATTAAATGTGTAGTTACACAGCTCTACTCCTTAGCCAAAGAGACCATTTTCTTTGGCAGCCAAGATCCTCACAACAGAAAAAAATCCACACTCTGTAACAGTCCTTGCAATTGTAAGAAACTGCACTTGCTCCATTTATTGTCTGTTCAGAAAGTTGCAGACAGCTATCTGCTGTGTTAGTGTGTTGTCTCTTCAGTGCAGAGCAGTCACTAAAATCAAATCAAACAGGAGCAGACATATAATTGATCTCACCACAATATTTATAGCAAACCACTAATCTGGATCTTACTTTGCAGTAGTTAAGATGAGAAGGATCTCATACTCATACTCGGAAAACTATAGTCCTCTGGGGCCTTTCTCCATCTTCTTACTACCCTGTGTCATTTTATTTACCCATGCTGTTAGGAAAGTGGTAAAGGCCAGATGTAAAAAGAAACATACATTTTGCCTGCAAAACGTGTATTTTCTGTTCGCTTTTCCTGCTAGTCAGGAGTCCGATTTTGTTCGATGCTGAATGCTAGATTCTTAACCACTTTGGTAATGAAGAGAACTATTTTATCTCCAGTAAAAAAGTGAAGGATAACCATGTGAGTGAGTTGGTTCTGTAACACACTCTCTTTCCCAAGGTTGGAGTTGTGTTTGAGACTTATTGAAAAGCTTGGAACTGCTTCTTTCCAAATAAGGAGTGCTGAAATTTCTACTCTGAGCAACACTGTGTGGTGTTGTTAAACAATACAAGCAGTCCTTTTCTAGAGGAAAGTATGAAAGCTGGAAACTTACCCTAGCTTAATTTTAGTATTATCCATGTTTCTTGTTTCCATTCAACAGTTACAGGTCAGAGCCCAAACATGGCTCTGTTGTGACAGCAGAAGTTTATTTTTTGGCATGAACCTGTCTCAGCCAAACAGCATTTTGCCTTGAAATCTCCCTTCTTCAAGGTCTCAGACAATAAAAGCAAATATATCTTGTCTTTACAGAGGAAGAGGAACTCCAATAGAATCTAAAGATGGCCCTCTTGCTACAGCCATCCCTGGAAAACGCAACTGAGTGCTTGCAACTCAGAAAGATATAGCAGGAACCAATGAACTTCATAGTGTCTTGTGTTGGAGGCCTGAGCTTTTGATAGATAAGAATCAAGAAGAAGGAAAGAAGATTTTCATTTAGACTTCCTGACTTTGGTTTTTCTACGGGAACACCATCACAGCATTGGGGTTGGTGCTGCGATCGTTGGTAGGATCATCCTCTTCATCGGCAGGGATGTGTTCTTGCTGGTTTTTTTCACAGTTGTCCCCAAGCGTAGAAATCCACAGAGCTCATTGCCTCCTGCAGAGTAGACTCTTCTCTGTCTGATTTTCCGGTGTCTCCTTTCTAGCAAAGTACTTCTTATTTATTTTGATCTTGTGAATATCAGATACATTTTGAATTCTCATCCTGTTATTTGAATTAGCAACTCCTCTTAGACTGGCATTTTCTGCAAATGTTACAAACATATTCTTGATTCTTTCTTTCAAGCCATTAATGAAAATATTGATTGGCCCAAGCCATATCCCTGCAGGTTTCTGACTGAAATATCCTCTCAGCTCATCTGTGAACCATTATTATCTACTTTCAGATTACATACTGAATTGGGAATTTGGCTTATGACCATCATATCTAACCTGATCTTCCTAATGTTACAAATGTCATATGAGCTAGTTCCAGAAAGATTACTGAGGTCAACATGTATCACAAGTAAAGCTTCATCCTTATCTTCTAGGCTAATTATATTGTCAAAAAGGAATTGCAATGATTAGAAGCAGTATATATACTTTACTCTTGTCATTCATAGACTCATAGAATCATAGACTGGTTTGAGTTGGAAGGGACCTTATAGATCACCTACTTCCAAATCCTTCTGCCATGGGCAGGGACACTTTCCACTAGACCAGTTTTCTCAAAGCTCCATCTAACTTGGCTTTGAACACTTCCAGGGAGAGAGTTTTCCCTCAGTTGCTTATAAATTGATTACTGAATGATTTGAGAAGGGATATTGAAGCAATAAATCTATAATTGATCTTCTATTCTTTTTTTTCATTGCTACAGTTTCCTTTGGGAGAGAAAATTTCAAGAATAATTGTGAGATGGCATTGATTACTTATCAGGTACACCAGGATTAATTTTATCATTCTCAGCAAATTGGACCTCTCTAACTTATCCTATCCAAAGTCACCCTCCACATGTAGGACTGTGCCCTACATACTATTTTCCAATAAATAATTCGGTACTTAGTCCCACATTGCTGTCATCCTTTGGTTGCTGCTCTTGCCTGATCAAAAATTTCATCTGAAGCTTCTTTTTGATAAGGACATTTCTTTTGTTCTTTCTCTTTTTATCTTCACCCAGAGAAATGCAACAAATTTGCCTCTCACCTCTTTCTCAACTTCAGAGAGTGACTTCAAAGGATTCTTGATCTACACTGTAATATTGGTTTCCCTTTTCCCTGTTCGTGCTTCCTGAATAAAGTATTCCTATTTTACCAACCTTCCAACTCTATTGATTTGTTTCACCAGCTTTCTCTGATGTTGATTAACCAAGTTTTTTGGTTGTAAGCAAGATTTCAGGTCTTTCTCTCTTCAGTTCCCATGTTGTTTTGTGTTCATGTGTAAGCTATGTGTTCAGACTGACTCTTCATGGTTTAAAGAGGGCAGAAGAAAACATCTTTATACCTCAATACAAGGTCAGTGTCACAGAAGAAGATGTAGCTCCTCACTGAGGCTGGTTGGTCACTAATACTGAGATGCAACATTAGGAAATATGGCACGACCAAGACACCTTTCTTGAAGGTTCAACACTAAGAAGGCAGTCTCCTTCTCCTCAGGGATGATATTTTGGGCTGGCAGATGGTTGTCTTGTCTTCTGTCAGAGTGATAATGAATACTGCAATTGTTGCCTTTAGATGATGGTTTTGAATGTCTTGGCATAGTTGATTGACTCTGACTGGACTCCAGGTAACCACCAAAAGCTGCTCTATCATTCCCTTTTCCCAGCTGGACAGGGGAGAGAAAGTATAATGAAATTCTCGTGGGTCAGGATAAGTATGGGGAGAGATCACTCAGCAACTACTGTCATGGGCAAAACAGACTCAGATTTGGGAAATTAATTTAATTTATTACCCTTTAAATCAGAGTAGGATAAGGAGCCCTCCCTCCTCAGGGAGAGGCCTCCTCACACTTTCCCCTTGCTCCATTGCGCTTCCCATGGGACATAGTAGTCCATGAACTTCTCCAACCTGAGTTCTTCACAAACTGCTCCAATGTGGGTCCCTTCTGCAAGGTGCAGTCCTTTGGGAACAAACTGCTCCAGCATGGATTCCCTGAAGGGTCACAAGTCCTGCCAAAAAACCTTCTCTGCTGTGGGCTACTGCCTCCACTGGGTCAAGCATATTATAAATCAGGGCATTGTGCCATCATTGTGGAGACTTGGATCCCATTTTGAAATACTCTGTACTTCACATAGCAATTTTAAGAACTGCTTTGACCTCTCGAATTCTGGTAACATACTTCATGCCCTAAATCTAAATGAAGTGATATGTTTTTTTAGGCCTAAATGCAACACAGCTTAAAAACATTTCAGTGGCAATCTTCGGTGCAAGAATAGAAACAGAAAACTTAGTATGCCTGAACCAGATGGAGATATCCATCAAATTGTTTAAATATTTATACTGAAATACATGTAAAATCTATGTATATTTTAGAAAACAGCAGTTAGGCAATGCAGTTTCATTTAAAAGCTATGTTAGGCAGTGGTTTAGTTTTATGATTGCTCTTTGACTAATGAGTTTGTTTCCATATCATGCTGCTTTCCTAGGTTGTATACTCTTAAAAAAAGACCCTAAAAGATGAATTTACCTCTATAAATAATCTCATTCATTTCATTTTTAAGTCTTGCTTTTAAGAAGTTTTACTCACATAACACTTAAGCTTATGTGTAGCTGTCTGTAAATTCAAGGATTAATAAAATGGTGTGTAAATCCTAGCCAACCCTGTGGCAAAGGCATGCATCCATCTTTACATCAAAAGCAATTCTTAAAAATCATCTTAGAGGGGGGTAAGAAACACATGTATAAATCCCTGGTTTAGATACAATACCCCAAAACAGCACTTCTCAAGTGTGTTTCTGCCTGCCTTGAAAGTTTGCTGGTTTTATTTTCTCATTCTGGAACTTACCTACTTAAAATGCTCTGTCACCTCCTCTCTTCTCAACCACACAAGGAAGCAGATGGAAGTCCAGCAAGGCCCTAGACCACAAATAGAGGCAGAGCAGATGTGGAACAGGCCACGTCAGTTATCCCACTAAATGTCATTGCAACAACTCCTTTTAAAAATGATGGAAGAAAATATCATCATGGTTATAGCACTTACCCAAGTGTTTATCTCACCTGAGTTGGAATGAGTTTGAGCTTACAGTTCCCAAGTCAAGTTCCTGCAGTTTTGGTGAGCTCTGAATGGTCAGTCTGCTCCACAATAATGGCTGTTCTACTACTGGGGAAAAGGCCTAAAATACTTCTCAAGATTCATGGCATCAGGCAAAATAATGGTCATGAAAGGCTGCATCTGTAATCAAGTAATGAAGCAACTTGTTCTTGCAATTTGCATTAATTAGTTCCTGAATAAAAATGTGAATACAATAGGAAATAATTCTAAGATACATGTGGTATCTGGTTTGAATCCTTGGTGGCTCAGAAGGGGTAATGTTCTAACAGTGGTATGAAGGATAGGCATAGGTAATGAGGCCTTCTTTGGATGTTCTTGCAGAAAAAATTGTTAATACCATTTAGTTATGTTTTCCAAATTAGGAGCTGTAAGACCATTGTGGTTTAAATTTCACCCTAGGATTTAAGCGTTAGGTGATGTGACTCCCAGCTTGCAAGAATTTGGAAGTTCATCTTTGCAAATGATGCTATGTTTATACCAAATACTGTGAAATAGCTCTTAAGCATAAATTATCTTATGGTAAAATGATGTTGGATGTGTTTGTGCTGGTGTCATCCCATCAAAAGCAGAAGAGGGTCTTCCTTTACTCCCATGTTTATCCTGTTCTCTTTGTCTTGTCAGCCATCCTTATGTATTTGGAAGGATGTTTATCTTGTTCTCTGGCAGCTTTAGTTGTCTGGATGCCTTCTATGTGCAACTTGACATAGCTGTGTCTTGTTGGTGATTATGATACTCACACATTTGAATAAAAATGTGTCTGGCTATGCCATCACAGTGTTACAAATACATACTACTGTTCATTACAGCATTTAACAGTTAAATGTTAATTATACCTTGATTAGTCCATTTATAATTTACTGAAGTCACAGGCCTGAGTACTGGCTGCAATCTCTTTATTTGTCTCAAACTAATAGTTTTCACTTAATTTTTTCCAGTCTGCTGTGAAAAAATGTGGCACATATGTTCTTAAATTGGAGAGCTCTTATGGAGGGAGATGTCTACCTTCTGGTTATCTGCAGAGATGACTCAGCCTCTTTTACTCAGTGAGCAGGCCATGGCAAAACAGCTTTCCTTTTGCTGTTGTTAATTACAGTGTGACACCCAAAGACTAAGATGCCCTTTCACATCTACTGATTGTATCACTGTCTGTATGGAAGGAAGTATTAAGTTTCCACCAGGATCAGTATGTTGGATATTAATGCCTCCAATGTTGAAGTGGTTTACTTCTTTCTTTAATCAAACAGCCAAGACATAATTATATAGTACAGTCTGAGAAGCAAATTAATCAAACCCCTTTAAAGTTCTTATTTTGTAGCTGGAATGTTGCCTGTTCTTGCTTAAAAGCATTTTAACATATACTTAAGGAGCTCAAAATTTACAAACCAGGAAGGATGTGCATTTTCTTGGCAAAAGTCCTCTGGATCTACTTCAGCTATCCTTCTCTTCACTGTCACTCCAGGGTAACAGTGCTTTGATAGTTCTCAAAGTATATATTTTGCTACCAGAGAAGAAATGCAGTAAGTTATTTCTTGGCCCAGGTGTGTTTCTTACTGAAATGTTATGAGTCGTTAAATAGTAGTGAATATTGGAGTCTATCCTAAGCAAGGACTCGGTAAAACCTGAGAACTAAATCAAAGTTTGCTTCAGATTTATAAATGGTTACTCAGCAAGAGCTAGGAAAAAAATCAATTTTGTAAATATTACTCAGTTGTTCAAGTGCAGCGTTCCCACACATCTGTGTGACTGTGGCACACAGACTGCTGAAAGAACAAGCTGCTGTGGAGCCATTGATCATGTACAGTTTAAAATATCTTTAAAACATTTGTTTGGTCTTTACCTTGTTTACCCCAACACAAGTTCTACCTTGGAAAAGAATGAGTGGTCTGATGAGACTTTTAAACACCAGCCCTGAGTGACATTTTTACCAAAGAAAACCCAGCGAATGTCAACAAAGTAATTCAGTCTGGGTACAACCCACCATCCAGCTTTTCCCTGACACACTTCCTGGGTTAAGGTGAAAAAATGAGAGTGTCTGCCCCAGAGAGGAGAATTAGCCTGCATTGAGGTTGTTGTTCCTCAGTTTTAAATTCTCAGTAGTTAAGAGCTGTCTTGGACATCTACTCATTGCTGCCTGCAGAGTAAGACAGCAGGCATCTTCTACTTTCCCTCTCCCTATGCTCCTCGTTACATTCAGTTTTCAGACTAAGAGAGAATCTATTGACTACAAAATTTTTCAGATGCCTTACTACAACCAATCCCTTCTTCAGTTTGGAATTGCTCTTCTTTTTGGTGTGCCAGGACACACAGAAGGATTTAATAGCTAACTGATCCTAAATTAATACAATATAAATTGAGAATATGAAATCTGTTACATAAAGCAGTTTGTTTACTTAGACATTATATGGATATCTTGGATTTTTTCTGTTTTTAGCTCTCTCTGTGTGGGAAAAATGTCAGGAAATGAATGGAAATGATGCACTAGTCATTTTATTTGATTAAAAATATGTATCATTTAGCAAGGGTAAGTGACTTGAAAAGGCTAACACCAAAGTACTGAAAAATCAGAGTGACTAGTAGGCTAATATTAATAAAGTGAAAATTTGGAAGAAAAATATCCTTAACATTCATCTGTAAAACAAGATTTGGACAGTGTACTTTCTACTAGTTTCAAGCAAAAAGTTTCTTGAAATGAGGGTTTCAGATAAATATATGTATTAATGTCCAACTTCACCAATGCTGATGTTATGTGATGTTATGTGACATTATGGAAAATGACTTACATGGGAGACAGTATCAGCAGACATTAAAAGATAGCTGAACTCAGAAAGTTTAATAGATAACAGAGCTTACTTTTTTCAAAATATTTTTCTGTATTTTACAGGTCAAGAGATTCTTAAGTGCTCCTGGAATTAAACATTATTTATAAATAATTTTGTGATCTGACTGCCTAGTGACAGTATGAAAAGATGGTTATACTATATTAGGACTCAAAAATGGTAATCATCCCTCCTTGCAAGTTATAAAGAATAGGAAGAAAACCAGGCTTACCTGTGCAGTCATGTGAACTATGGAGACTTTCTTCACAGAGCTCGGCATTAAAAAGTGTGAGTCTTGGCAAATATTAGGCATCTCTTTTTGGGTGGGTTGTGCCATATCCTACTGTCATAGGTGCAGTAAAAGACACGATCAAGATGCGAGAAGAGCTCTGTAAAAGAAACTTGTGCCTTATCCTTTCCTTATTTTGTAATCCCTTTTTAGGACATCTCAGTGGGAAATGGCACTACAGACCCCAGTGCACTTTCTCTGATAGCTTGCCTAGTTGTACACTCATTTCAGTGAGGCTCCTATGCTTCACAGACTTTCTACAACAAAGAGAACAAGTCACTTTAAACTTTGCTCTTTACCCTCCTTTTTTTTATTTCTACCTAACTACAACATATGGTTTTTGGCAAAGATAATTTTGCCTAGAGAGGAAACTGGTGAAAAAGGACAACAAACCTTTTGTGCAATGCTTGCAAGTCTGGCATGATGCCTAGCTTTGCTTTTTGCATTACATTTGTCATTGCAAAGGATATTATATTACTGAGGTGAAACAAAACTAGCTCTCCATATCACCTTTTGCAATCTCATTGAGACAAACACAATGTCTTCTTCCACAAAAAGTAGATTAATTCTTTTAGTCAGGCAGCACAATGTAGTATTCATGTAATGAAAACTATCTTAGTCTACTCATCAAAATATAAGTATGGTAGAGAAATAGACTTTTTGTTATTTACATAACAGAACACATTAATTTGTGTCTTACTTTTATCTATTATACTCTACTAATGAATAAATGACTAAATTGAATACCTCATTCTCTAACTGCAATTAAAAAAAGGAAGTCTTCACTCAAGGATACTACCAGAATCCAAACTTCTTCTCTGCTTAATTTAAACATATGCAGTACAAATAATCTTACTAGAAGCAGGTGGACAGCTCAGAAACATTCATTCTCTTTACCAGAAAAGCTTTTTTTTTACAAGTATGCAAATATATGTGTTTATCTCAGGTTCTTCCACAGTTACATTTGGAACTTGTAGGTCTCTTGCATTTTACTACTACATTTCTATTTGTTCAATTAACAACAAAGAGTAATAAATACACTCACACATTCAGACATTCACAAATAAACACACAAAATTGTTTTTAACCTAAAAAAATAATGTATTTTTCAATAAAAAAAATCTATTTGGGATAAAGTACTATTAAAATAATAGAAGGAAAATTAGGTTTTATTCCTAGAGACAATCTGTTTTAGACTGTGTTCTAACCCCTACTGTGTTCCAGCCCCTTGGTCTAGCTTATTACACAGTAATGGTCCTGGGCCTCGTGCTTTGGATTTATAATCAAAAAAAAAGCTCTAATGGCTCAAATTATGAATAAACCAAGGGACCTCTACAAGCTGCTGTTAGGTCAGCACTGACATGTGCTGACTTCAAGTGCTCAAAGAACTGTTGTGCAGTATGTCAAAACGGTTTTATAGGGCTTGAGTTTTTGTCATCTGCTCAGTTAAGGTTTTGACATTGTGATCCTAGGCAAAATACAGTGTCCCAAGTAATAAATATTTCTTGCTGGTTTTTTTTTCCAAGCAATTTGCTTTGCTTTAATTGGTTGCTTTTCAGTTTTGACATATTTTTTATTTTTTTTTT
>NW_009725564.1:0-5394 GCF_000703405.1 Apaloderma vittatum
GATGCCCAGTCGCCGGCTGCTCGGGAGTGGGAGCTGGGGGATGGGGAGTGGGGAGGAGGGAGTGTACGACTGTTTCTCCTTTGCCCCCGCCTTGCCCCTCGGTGGCATTTACCTTGGCCCGAGGAACTCTTGGCCGTGTTTAGGGGCTCCCTGCCAGGCCCTGCTCCAGAAGGGCTGTCACGGCGGAGCGCTGGGTCGGATGACACCGGGCCACGCTTGGAGGCCTTCCCTTTTCTTCCTTCCTCTTGAGCTCTGCCGTGGGGGCCTCAGCTGGGAGTTAAGGCGAAGAGGCTGCGGGATTCTGTGGTGGCAGTCGGTGGGGGAAGCTCGTGTGAGACCCCAGCGCCCTGTCACGCAAGTGGGCCTCCAGTCTCAGCAGAAACGCCTGCTTTAAGGGCTTGGGGATGTGAGACTTGTGTACTTCTGTTTTAACTCTACTTTATGCACCAAAACCTTTGATTATTGTGGAGTTTTTTCTTGTACTTCTGTGTTTTCCCTTCTTCCTGTGAGGAGACTTCTTCAGGGCCAGAACTACTAGTTCTTACGTGCCTGGAAAAGTCCTTGCTCAGCTTTGCAAAGTATTAGTTGGAAAGAAATTACTATTCAAGAGCTATTTCTGTTTATGGGAGGAGAGTGTATTTGTCAGTGTCCTGAGTTGCAATACCAGTAAGGGAAGGATTATATTTTCTGTTTTGTACTTAAAAGTCTTTCGTGAGTACCTCCTGTGACTGAGAGTGACAGTGATGTCTGTATATGTCTGGAAAAAAAACAAGGAAGTCCAGGTGTATATAGTATATGTCATGGTGTTCTCAAGTTCTGAGAGTCAACATTGTGCACTAAACGAAGAGAATGTAAAACCAAAGACTTATTCAGCAAATAGAGCTGTAATTTTCAGCATGACTGGTTGTGCTGCAGCTCTGATGGATAATCTTTGACTAGTGGAAACTCATAGGCTTGCTAAGTGTCATGGAGCTCATGAGCTATTTAGCAGTAAGGTGTACAGAATCTGTTTCTGGCTCCTTAGGGAGAGACTGTCAATACTGGAGAGCTTACTGTAGTTGTAATGAAATGGAAGTATCTGGTCTGCATTATAAAACTGACAATAAAACTTAAAATTCCTGTTCCTTAAAAACTGTCAGATTTAACATCAGATTAACTAAGGTTTGAAAAGTAATGAAATTTTGTTACAAAAATATGTCTTTCTCAGTCTGTCAGTGATAAAAATTAACAGATAATTCTTGACCTAAAAAGGTGATATGGAAGTGCTGAGCACTGAGTCTTCCATTAAACTTGATTTAAAAAAATATTAATGAAACTTTTCTGAATGATTATTACTTATGCCATAAATCAAAAGCAATGTCTTTGAATAAGAGAAGTTTCAGGAGCTACAGATAGATGTGAAAGATCATCTCAATCCGTGGAAACCTTTTACTGAGGATTTCTGCTAGTTTCAGACTCTTGTGCAGGTTAATTTCTGTATCATTAACATCATTTCAGTTCTTGTGAAGACATCACCTTTAACTGCCCAAGGCAAATGTCTCAAATAATGCTACTTTCTAGGCTTCCTGTCTCTGATTAGTAGCTTAAATCATTAGAAGGGACAGTTACAGGCAGTTGCTGATGTCTGTGAAGCTCTGTACTAGCAGCCACAAAACTTAGTAGATTCTTATGGATTTGTTCACTGTTGTGAGTTATGGAATTGACAGCAGGCCCGCTTTTTTTGTGGATTAAGAGTAGCAAAGAGTAGCATTCTATTTTCTGGAAAAATGCAAAAGGCAGAGAAACTTCCTCTCAAATGGTACTGTTATCTGCCACCTTTCAAAAGCTAAAAGGCTAATTCTTCTGAGAGCAAAATGCCAAAAATTGTATATGGAAATTCGTAGGTTTAGGGTTTTTTAAATTGAGTATCAAAGAAACTTTAAAGCTAAGCATTGTTTGAAGGAATGGAAGTGCCCAATTCAGAGTCTGAGAAGGAAGATAATAAAGTGCTTACTGCGTGAACATTTTATATTCTTTATAGGTGGCATGAAACATCCTGTTTGTAAGCATATACATGAGGAATGCTCTTGGCACACATTGATAAATTACTTCGGCCTAAACATCGATTGCCTCTTGTAAAAACCTGTAAGTAAAATAAATATAATTTCATTTGAGTTTGCGTTGATGGTTTACTTTTTGGTCACAGTTAACTTGGTCTACCCTTAAAAAGACAAGTGAATATGGGTTACCTTGTTTTGTGAAACGGGCAAATGTTCAGTTATATTGACTGACACTGTAATACGGTTCACAAAGGCTCTAAAAGCTGGATCAATTATTGTGTTTTACAGAGATGGCAGCTCAGAAAAGGAAGTCTACGTTAGTAGAGCCTTCTGCTAAACGTCCAAAGCTGGACAAGAACAGCAAACTGTCATCAGCAAAGAAGGAAAAAGAGGTGTCAGGTGCAAAACATGTCTCAAATAAGTCAAAGCCTGCAGTGCAGGAGAAAACTGTACTCAAAACCTCTGTCAAATCAAACAGGTCAGTGACAAAAACATAAGTAATTGTCCTAGGCTATCTTCATAGGCTAAATTAGTGCAGAAATAGTCTAAGCAGAATGACTTTGAATTAAAGATACAGCTAAATAGTTAAATTGTACTGCTAGGAAGATCAGCCTTGAATCCTTAAGTATGATATCTGCTACATGATCTTTCTCTGGAATGATGTTAGTCTATTAAAATCCAGAAAAACTTCCTCCAAAAAAATTTCTGAAGTGAAATTAAATTTAATACTCTGTAAGCTGATACTTTATTTGAAAGGCACCAGGGTCAGCAATTAAAAACTGGTAGGGATGTTAAAAAGCATTCATCTGGCGTTCATAGGTCAGTCTTACCATGCATAAAAAAAATGAAGTGCTACACTTGAGAGTAACCAGGTGGAAGTGGAGTCTTTTTAGAATCGTTCTAGAAAATGTTCTTCTGTAAGTATTGAGAGTGTAAGATCTAGCGCTTTGAAAAGAAAAGAAAAAAAGAAAGAGGCAGAGGTTAGTAGGAGTGAGAAGAGTCTTACACAAATTCTACTTTCTGAATGCTGAAAAAATAATATTTTGAATCTTTCAGTGATACCACCAATGAGCCTGTACTAGGAACACGCATGACTACAAGATCATCAGGATTCAACTCAAATAATAAAACCATCCCTGACAAAAAGGTCCAACAGCAGCCTAAATATACGAAAAGTAAGGAGATATGCCAGAAAAAATCCATGCAAGAAATTCCTAAGTCAAAATGCATAATTGCGCCAAATGAGCCAGTAATGAGGAGATCACAGAGACTGCAGCAGTTAACATATGTACATGTACCAGCAAGATCCCTGCGCAGTAGAGAAGTTAAAGAAAAAACGCTGGAAGTTAAAAGTAGCCAGGCAAAAAACCACTCTCACAGTGTTGCTGCAAAAGTGCTTAAATCTGCCAGAGAAAAGACGGAAAAGAAAAACAAAAAAATAAAGCCAAACAATACAAATGCAGATAAAGAAATACATGTAGAAGTGACCAGCTCTCTGAAAGAGAAGTGTAAAGCAGACAATAAAAATGATAATTCCAACAGCTCTCAACAGAACTTGCAAGCATCATCGTTATGTCCTGACAAGAGTCTTGAGGAAGTTAAGAAAGACCAAACGAGTCCTATATCTCCTATTCCTGGTGACACAAAGAAAGTGGAAACAGATTCTCTTAAGCCAAGTTCGAAGACAGTAACTAAAGAAAAGCAACAAATGCATCAGAATATCAAAACCAGTACAAAACCAAAAAAGATTTCACAGCCACTTCTAAGTGAAACAAATGTGGCTGGTCAACCAGAGAATGATGCAAAATCCAAAAGGGTAAGCATCCTTGAACTTTGTGAAGAAATTGCAGGTGAGATTGAGTCAGATACAGTAGAGGTGAAAAAAGATTCCACTAATGCCGAGTGTAGCAAAACGGAAGAAAAGCCTGCTGAAATACAGCTTCAACAAAGTGAAATGCTTACTCAGAAAGAACCTAGTCAAAGCATTCAATGCAAACGTTTTTTCCCCAGCAAAAAAGCAATGCCTGTCAAATGCACTCTGAATGGTAGAAATAACTCCTCAAACAAAAACTCTAAATGGACCAAAATTAAATTACTGAAAGCTAGTAACATGAAGCAAAGTAACTTAAATTCTGCAAATGTCCCCAAGCTTTCTTTGTTAAAAGATTACCCTGAAGTTTCAGAGGCAAGTCAAATAGCTACAGAAGCAGAGCTTTCGAAGGCACAGGGCAAGCAGTCAGTAAAAGGACTCGCTGAGAATGAAAGTGCAACTTGTGTGCATGAGAAACCGGATCCTTCATGTGAAAGAGCTGGAGCTAAAGAAGTGACATTAGAAGTAAAACAGCCCACAAAGAGAGTTGCAGAGAATGGTTTGTTGCGTAATTTGACAAAACATTTATGTGAGTCAAGACCAGATGAGGTAAGTCATTTTAATTATGGGGTATGGTGGGAGGATGTTCTAAATCCGTACTGTTTTAGGAGAAAGTTTGTTTGAGCAATGACTTTATTTTACAGTAACTTAAAATTTTCAAATGTATTAAAGGCCCTTTACTGATGCATTGTCATGGACATGATGATAGTACGCTGAAAAATTAATCTGCTCCACCCTCCCAAGTTCTATAGTTAACTAAATGTTGATCGATGAAATTTCCTGCTGGAGCTTGTAGAGATTCATAGGGACACTTTTTTGATGGTTTAAGCTTGCATATCACATTCTGAAAAGTTACAATAAAAGAAATGAGAGGAGAAAAATGTTCTCTGAGTGAACTTCTATTAAGATTTTAAGGACAGAGATGTTCTACAGGAAGTGTTTTACAAGTTTATATGTAAAATGAAAAACTTTTTTTTTTCAAAATTAATATCACAAACTTCAATATGGATTAGCTAATCAGTTGCATTTTGTGTGCTTAAAATAATGTAGGAATTGGAAACCTAGTGCTGTATTCAAGATGTTAATGCTTAGTTAACTCAGGGATTTTGTTAATGGGTTAGTGACATAAAATAGTTTGGATTTCTTACTTAATGTTTTCTTTTTTGTTTAGAACTTTCGATTACATTTGGAATCAAGTCTAGAAAGTTCTCCGGTAAAGTGTGTCACAGCTCCTAAACCACCAAAACAATTAAAGAAAGAACTTGGAGAAAGTGAACCTCAAGGTAACTGTTTAGTTATAATTTTTACTCTTACTCTGAGCAGTTATATGGGAAGCATAAGTCTTCCTTTCAGAGGAGTGTTTCACAGGATAAGGTACATTTGATGCAGAACTAAACTTCTGGGATTGAAACTGTTCACTAGGGTTTTCCTATTTCTTTGTGTGTCGCTCCTGTGGTCACTTCCTTTTATCTCTGGGCCTGAGTA